>NW_028301553.1:20595000-20687500 GCF_042242905.1 Orbicella faveolata
ACGAGATGTTCGCTATCTTTAGTTACAAATGGTAACTGAACACTTTTGTTTTTTATATGGGAGTAAATTCAATTGGAGCTGACAAGTTGTCGGCTATTGTTTCCAAGATATTGAACAAAAAAGAAGCTTTCATTTCTGGACGCTTTTTACCTCTCTGCAGTAGTAGTTTAATAGTTTTATTTGATAACATTCATTTCAGTGCGATATTTTTTAAAGGTAAAAAGTATGAAAACTGCTCAAATATTCTTTGAAGACTGCGTGGCACCAAGTTAAAGTGCAATTTAATTAAATCAGACTTTCAACGTGTCAGAGAGGTTTTTTAGTGCAGAATGCACTACTGGGATCGTTTTGGGGGCTGCCTGCCACTAAGATGCTAAGTCGCTTATGCGCTAAGGTGTAAACTTTAATGTTTCTTTAATTAATTAATTTCGATTAATTAATTAGTCTAGAGACAAGGAAATGGTGGGGGTGAGCTGGGAAAGGTACACGTATACCCTACGTAAAACGTGTTACATCTACGTCAGTCAGGAGTAAAGGTCACAAAGCTATATATTTGTTTCAAGTAACCCCTTGCTCTCTTTGTGGTACTATTCTCTTAAGAACAAAACCAATTTGCTGTAAACGCACGCGCAGATTAGCTAGCGTTCGTGTCTTCTATACATTAAATGGAGGATACATTGCATACGGGATAACACACAAATGTTGAGTAGTTTTCCTTATGGTAGAACCCTACATGTAAGAGGCATGCGTTCTAGCATCGTAAGTGTTGTATACTATGTTTCCACGCGGTTTTTTATGTCATGTAATGTCAGGTACTAGGTAGCGCCACTTGTCCCTTTTTAGTGCAAAAGTTAAACGTATCTTTTGGAATTACCCACAGGTCGGTTCAACAAATATCATCTGCTGTTTTCAAACTACAATAGTATGTTTGTCAGGGTTTAAATAAAGAAGGGAAATGTGAAGTTTCTCATTAGCGGCTTATTTATTTCTTGGCTTAACTGCGTCTGTAAGAGAGACCAAAAAGTTCCCGAGTTAGTGGCTTTAACATTCTGCATATTGTAAATTTGTGACAAAAGAAACCAGGAATTGTGCTCAAATATTACTGCAGACTCCGTGACACCTAATGAAAGCGCAAATTAATTTAATCAGTCTTTGAGGAGACTCGTTCATCGATGCAGGATAATATCGGCCAAGTAGGGCTGTTTACCTCCAATACTTCTCATTGAAACGCTTCCCAGTGGTATCAATCGATATTGTTGTGTATTAATTTTGAATTGTTTTATTGTTAACAACAAAGGTGGCAACAGAAAAAGAAAGTGGTATTCTGTGACCATCTGATAATTAAATTAGTTCTTGTTCATCTGTGATAAGAAAATTTGCGTTTTGAGAAAAAACAAAATTGTTTCTCTCCCATTTCTTCGTCTGATATTTAAGTTTCTTTCATTTATCCCCCAAAACAAGCTTATCTTCCGCGTGTTTTGGAGAAAACAAGGGTTTCATGTTACATACCTTTGCGAGGAAAATAAAAGTATCAAGTTACAAAGTTGGCGCGAAGAGCTAAGTTGTCACGTTTGTTCAGCGTATTATTGAATTTAAAATGAACGAAAATCATCGTAAAACACCAGAGTAAAATTTAAAAGCTGTCGTGACAAACAGTAATGTACGTAATTTTCGGACTTTGAATGAAAATACAACCTTGAAACGTACTCATTGCTAAGGTGAAAAGCCCTAGCAGACTACCAAGGTAGATACAAACCGGAAGTGAACCGAGCAGGGGTGTGTACTTATGGGACTACCGTGCCAGAGTTATCAATTGCAGTCTGCACTATCTGAAATTGTCTCACCAGTTTTCTCTTTCTTTCTATTTTCGGTGAAGTAGTGTTGTGTTGTGTAAAAAGGGTAAACTTACGACTCGTATAAAATGCGAAAAGGTCTCATATTTAACTTGAGTATTTTTGAGCTAAAATTCCTCTTGGGGGCTGGAAGGGCTATGTGATCGGTGAGTGAGGGAGTTATGCATGTGAGCGTGTCACACCAATCACAGTGTGGGTTGTATCAAAGAACGAATCAAATTGCCTGTTAGAAAATAAGATGGTATCTACATTAATCTGGAGACGTCAGATTACTGTAGTTTGTTTAGTCAAACATTTTGTGGTTTACTATCTAGCTATCTTACCATGACCGATGTAACATCGCATGTACATCACAAATTCCCAGTTTCTTTCTTGCTGTACATCGCAACCAAAAAAGCTTGTCAAATTAACCAAATAATTACGGTAAACAGCTCCATGAATGCTCCTATCTCCTATCTCCTATCTCTGACACTTCACAAAAAAAATACCAAAAAAATAATAACTCTTGCACGCCTTGCGTGCCTATGCTTTACTCCGGCTTCCGTAGGAAAGCCCGAATCATAAATAAAAGCCGTTCTTGGTCGCCAAAAAGGGGGGCATGGTCCCAGGTGTTTCATGCGTAGAGAGTAGAAACTGGGGACGAGAATGCGACAGCTTGCTTGATGGAGTGTTCTGTGAAGTAAGTTTTGGAAGGAATCACGCCTTATACGTTCATCTCACATGCAAAGATGTCGATCGTTTTCGGAATAGGACGGCCCACGAATTATCTTGGTTGAAAGCTTGCCAAATAGGCAAAGTTCATGCTCTTTCTTACGAGATAACAAATGAGCCATGTACCAGTTCAAACTACGAAAATACTGGAAAAAAACTATGACCATTGACGTAAAATCAAACTATGATGCTGAGACGAACAACTCAGATGTTGAAAAAATCAATAATCGTCGTAAACAGAACCTCGAAGATGGGACAAACAACCTTCGTTCGGTGGGAGACTGCATCGCCAAACCCTTCGCTTTCACGTGTAAATTCTTTTATAGTGTCATTTCCAGAATTTCCAGAACGTTAATTACCAATGCAAATCACCGTTTTATCGGCTCACCCATAACTCTCTTCTTCCCAGTCATCATACTATCAGCTCATTTATAACTCTCTTCTTCCCAATCTTCATACTATCAGGTCACTCATAACCCTCCTCTTCCCAATCATCATACTCTAACTCTCTTCTTCCCAATCATCATACTATAAACTCACTCATAACTCTCCTCTTCCCAATCATCATACTATCAGCTCACTCAAAGCTCTTCTCTTCCCAATCATCATACTATCAGCTCACTCAAAGCTCTTCTCTTTCTAATCATCATACTATCAGCCCGCTCAAAGCTCTTCTCTTTCTAATCATCATACTATCAGCTCACTCAAAGCTCTTCTCTTCCCAATCATCATACTATCAGCTAACTCAAAGCTCTTCTCTTCCCAATCATCATACTATCAGCTCACTCATAATTCGCTTCTTCCCAATCATAATACAATCAGCTCACTCATAACTCTCTTCTTCCCAATACTCATACTATTTACTCACTCATAACTCTTCTGTTCCCAATCCTCACACGATCATCTCACGCATAACTCTCTTCTTCCCAATCCTTATATTATTGGCTCATTCATAACTCTCTTCTTCCCAGTCCTCATGCTATAAGCTAACTTATAACTCTCCTTTTCCCAATCCTCATACTATCGTTTCACTCCTAACTCTCCTGTTCCCAATCCACACACTATCGGGTCACTCGTAAATCTCTTATTCCAAATCCTCATACTATCAGCTCACTCATATAACTCTCTTCTTCCCAATCATCATACTATCAGCTCACCCAAAGCTCTTCTCTTTCTAATCATCATACTATCAGCTCACTCATTACTCTCTTCTTCCCAATCATCATACTATCAGCTCACTCAAAGCTCTTCTCTTTCTAATCATCATACTATCAGCTCACTCATAACTCTCTTCTTCCCAATCATCATACTATCAGCTAACTCAAAGCTCTTCTCTTCCCAATCATCATACTATCAGCTCACTCAAAGCTCTTCTATTTCTAATCATCATACTATTAGCTCACTCACAACTCTCTTCTTCCCAATCATCATACTATCAGCTCACTCAAAGCTCTTCTCTTCCCAATCATCATACTATGAGCTCACTCAAAGCTCTTCTCTTTCTAATCATCATACTATCAGCCCGCTCAAAGCTCTTCTCTTTCTAATCATCATACTATCAGCTCACTCAAAGCTCTTCTCTTCCCAATCATCATACTATCAGCTAACTCAAAGCTCTTCTCTTCCCAATCATCATACTATCAGCTCACTCAAAGCTCTTCTATTTCTAATCATCATACTACTAGCTCACTCACAACTCTCTTCTTCCCAATCATCATACTATCAGCTCACTCAAAGCTCTTCTCTTCCCAATCATCATACTATCAGCTCACTCAAAGCTCTTCTCTTTCTAATCATCATACTATCAGCCCGCTCAAAGCTCTTCTCTTTCTAATCATCATACTATCAGCTCACTCAAAGCTCTTCTCTTTCCAATCATCATACTATCAGCTAACTCAAAGCTCTTCTCTTCCCAATCATCATACTATCAGCTCACTCAAAGCTCTTCTCTTCCCAATCATCATACTATCAGCTCACTCAAAGCTCTTCTCTTTCTAATCATCATACTATCAGCCCGCTCAAAGCTCTTCTCTTTCTAATCATCATACTATCAGCTCACTCAAAGCTCTTCTCTTCCCAATCATCATACTATCAGCTCACTCAAAGCTCTTCTCTTCCCAATCATCATACTATCAGCTCACTCAAAGCTCTTCTATTTCTAATCATCATACTATTAGCTCACTCACAACTCTCTTCTTCCCAATCATCATACTATCAGCTCACTCAAAGCTCTTCTCTTCCCAATCATCATACTATCAGCTCGCTCAAAGCTCTTCTCTTTCTAATCATCATACTATCAGCTCACTCATAACTCTCTTCTTCCCAATCATCATACTATCAGCTCACTCAAAGCTCTTCTCTTTCTAATCATCATACTATCCGCTCACTCATAACTCTCTTCTTCCCAATCATCATACTATAAGCTCACTCAAAGCTCTTCTCTTTCTAATCATCACACTATCAGCTCACTCATAACTCTCTTCTTCCCAATCATCATACTATCAGCTCACTCAAAGCTCTTCTCTTTCTAATCATCATACTATCCGCTCACTCATAACTCTCTTCTTCCCAATCATCATACTATAAGCTCACTCAAAGCTCTTCTCTTTCTAATCATCACACTATCAGCTCACTCATAACTCTCTTCTTCCCAATCATCATACTATCAGCTCACTCAAAGCTCTTCTCTTTCTAGTCATCATACTATCAGCTCACTCAAAGCTCTTCTCTTCCCAATCATCATACTATCAGCTCACTCAAAGCTCTTCTCTTTCTAATCATCATACTATCAGCTCCCTCAAAGCTCTTGTCTTTCTAATCATCATACTATCAGCTCACTCAAAGCTCTTCTCTTCCCAATCATCATACTATCAGCTCACTCAAAGCTCTTCTCTTTCTAATCATCATACTATCAGCTCATTCAAAGCTCTTCTCTTCCCAATCATCATACTACCAACTCACTCAAAGCTCTTCTCTTCCCAATCATCATACTATCAGCTCACTCAAAGCTCTTCTCTTTCTAATCATCATACTATCAGCTCACTCATTACTCTCTTCTTCCCAATCATCATACTCTCAGCTCACTCAAAGCTCTTCTCTTCCCAATCATCATACTATCAGCTCACTCAAAGCTCTTCTCTTTCTAATCATCCTACTATCAGCTCACTCAAAGCTCTTCTCTTCCCAATCATCATACTATCAGCTCACTCAAAGCTCTTCTCTTTCTAATCATCATACTATCAGCTCACTCAAAGCTCTTCTCTTCCCAATCATCATACTATCAGCTCACTCAAAGCTCTTCTCTTTCTAATCATCATACTATCAGCTCACTCAAAGCTCTTCTCTTCCCAATCATCATACTATCAGCCCACTCAAGGTTCCTCTCTTTCTAATCATCATACTATCAGCTCATTCATAACTCTCTTCTTCCCAATCATCATACTATCAGCTCACTCAAAGCTCTTCTCTTTCTAATCATCCTACTATCAGCTCACTCAAAGCTCTTCTCTTTCTAATCATCATACTATCAGCTCACTCAAAGCTCTTCTCTTCCCAATCATCATACTATAAGCTAACTCCAAGCTCTTCTCTTCCCAATCATCATACTATCAGCTCACTCAAAGCTCTTCTATTTCTAATCATCATACTATTAGCTCACTCACAACTCTCTTCTTCCCAATCATCATACTATCAGCTCACTCAAAGCTCTTCTCTTCCCAATCATCATACTATCAGCTCACTCAAAGCTCTTCTCTTTCTAATCATCATACTATCAGCCCGCTCAAAGCTCTTCTCTTTCTAATCATCATACTATCAGCTCACTCAAAGCTCTTCTCTTCCCAATCATCATACTATCACCTAACTCAAAGCTCTTCTCTTCCCAATCATCATACTATCAGCTCACTCAAAGCTCTTCTCTTCCCAATCATCATACTATCAGCTCACTCAAAGCTGTTCTCTTTCTAATCATCATACTATCAGCCCGCTCATAGCTCTTCTCTTTCTAATCATCATACTATCAGCTCACTCAAAGCTCGTCTCTTCCCAATATTCATACTGTCAGCTAACTCAAAGCTCTTCTCTTCCCAATCATCATACTATCAGCTCACTCAAAGCTCTTCTCTTTCTAATCATCACACTATCCGCTCACTCATAACTCTCTTCTTCCCAATCATCATACTATAAGCTCACTCAAAGCTCTTCTCTTTCTAATCATCACACTATCAGCTCACTCATAACTCTCTTCTTCCCAATCATCATACTATCAGCTCACTCAAAGCTCTTCTCTTTCTAATCACCATACTATCAGCTCACTCAAAGCTCTTCTCTTCCCAATCATCATACTATCAGCTCACTCAAAGCTCTTCTCTTTCTAATCATCATACTATCAGCTCACTCAAAGGTCTTCTCTTCCCAATCATCATACTATCAGCTCACTCAAAGCTCTTCTCTTTCTAATCATCATACTATCAGCTCACTCAAAGCTCTTCTCTTTCTAATCATCATACTATCAGCTCATTCAAAGCTCTTCTCTTCCCAATCATCATACTATCAGCTCACTCAAAGCTCTTCTCTTGCCAATCATCATACTATCAGCTCACTCAAAGCTCTTCTCTTTCTAATCATCATACTATCAGCTCACTCATTACTCTCTTCTTCCCAATCATCATACTCTCAGCTCACTCAAAGCTCTTCTCTTCCCAATCATCATACTATCAGCTCACTCAAAGCTCTTCTCTTTCTAATCATCATACTATCAGCTCACTCAAAGCTCTTCTCTTCCCAGTCATCATAGTATCAGCTCACTCAAAGCTCTTCTCTTTCTAATCATCATACTATCAGCTTACTCATTACTCTCTTCTTCCCAATCATCATACTATCAGCTCACTCAAAGCTCTTCTCTTTCTAATCATCATACTATCAGCTCACTCAAAGCTCTTCTCTTCCCAATCATCATACTATCAGCCCACTCAAGGTTCCTCTCTTTCTAATCATCATACTATCAGCTCATTCATAACTCTCTTCTTCCCAATCATCATACTATCAGCTCACTCAAAGCTCTTCTCTTTCTAATCATCCTACTATCAGCTCACTCAAAGCTCTTCTCTTTCTAATCATCATACTATCAGCTCACTCAAAGGTCTTCTGTTCCCAATCATCATACTATCAGCTCACTCAAAGCTCTTCTCTTCCCAATCATCACACTATCAGCTCACTGAAAGCTCTTCTCTTCCCAATCATCATACTATCAGCTCACTCAAAGCTCTTCTCTTTCTAATCATCATACTATCAGCTCACTCATTACTCTCTTCTTCCCAATCATCATATTATCAGCTCACTCAAAGCTCTTCTCTTCCCAATCATCATACTATCAGCTCACTCAAAGCTCTTGTCTTTCTAATCATCATACTATCAGCTCACTCAAAGCTCTTCTCTTCCCAATCATCATACTATCAGCTCACTCAAAGCTCTTCTCTTCCCAATCATCATACTATGAGCTCACTCAAAGCTCTTCTCTTTCTAATCATCATACTATCAGCCCGCTCAAAGCTCTTCTCTTTCTAATCATCATACTATCAGCTCACTCAAAGCTCTTCTCTTCCCAATCATCATACTATCAGCTAACTCAAAGCTCTTCTCTTCCCAATCATCATACTATCAGCTCACTCATAATTCGTTTCTTCCCAATCATAATACAATCAGCTCACTCATAACTCTCTTCTTCCCAATACTCATACTATTTACTCACTCATAACTCTTCTGTTCCCAATCCTCACACGATCATCTCACGCATAACTCTCTTCTTCCCAATCCTTATATTATTGGCTCATTCATAACTCTCTTCTTCCCAGTCCTCATGCTATAAGCTAACTTATAACTCTGCTTTTCCCGATCCTCATACTATCGTTTCACTCCTAACTCTCCTGTTCCCAATCCACATACTATCGGGTCACTCGTAAATCTCTTATTCCAAATCCTCATACTATCAGCTCACTCATATAACTCTCTTCTTCCCAATCATCATACTATCAGCTCACCCAAAGCTCTTCTCTTTCTAATCATCATACTATCAGCTCACTCATTACTCTCGTCTTCCCAATCATCATACTATCAGCTCACTCATAACTCTCTTCTTCCCAATCATCATACTATCAGCTCACTCAAAGCTCTTCTCTTTCTAATCATCATACTATCCGCTCACTCATAACTCTCTTCTTCCCAATCATCATACTATAAGCTCACTCAAAGCTCTTCTCTTTCTAATCATCACACTATCAGCTCACTCATAACTCTCTTCTTCCCAATCATCATACTATCAGCTCACTCAAAGCTCTTCTCTTTCTAATCATCATACTATCCGCTCACTCATAACTCTCTTCTTCCCAATCATCATACTATAAGCTCACTCAAAGCTCTTCTCTTTCTAATCATCACACTATCAGCTCACTCATAACTCTCTTCTTCCCAATCATCATACTATCAGCTCACTCAAAGCTCTTCTCTTTCTAATCATCATACTATCCGCTCACTCATAACTCTCTTCTTCCGAATCATCATACTATCAGCTCACTCAAAGCTCTTCTCTTTCTAATCATCATACTATCAGCTCACTCAAAGCTCTTCTCTTCCCAATCATCATACTATCAGCTCACTCAAAGCTCTTCTCTTTCTAATGATCAGACTATCAGCTCACTCAAAGCTCTTCTCTTTCTAATCATCATACTATCAGCTCATTCAAAGCTCTTCTCTTCCCAATCATCATACTATCAGCTCACTCAAAGCTCTTCTCTTGCTTATCATCATACTATCAGCTCACTCAAAGCTCTTCTCTTTCTAATCATCATACTATCAGCTCACTCAAAGCTCTTCTCTTCCCAATCATCATACTCTCAGCTCACTCAAAGGTCTTCTCTTCCCAATCATCATACTATCAGCTCACTCAAAGCTCTTCTCTTTCTAATCATCATACTATCAGCTCACTCAAAGCTCTTCTCTTCCCAGTCATCATACTATCAGCTCACTCAAAGCTCTTCTCTTTCTAATCATCATACTATCAGCTTACTCATTACTCTCTTCTTCCCAATCATCATACTATCAGCTCACTCAAAGCTCTTCTTTTTCTAATCATCATACTATCAGCTCACTCAAAGCTCTTCTCTTCCCAATCATCATACTATCAGCCCACTCAAGGTTCCTCTCTTTCTAATCATCATACTATCAGCTCATTCATAACTCTCTTCTTCCCAATCATCATACTATCAGCTCACTCAAAGCTCTTCTCTTTCTAATCATCCTACTATCAGCTCACTCAAAGCTCTTCTCTTTCTAATCATCATACTATCAGCTCACTCAAAGCTCTTCTGTTCCCAATCATCATACTATCAGCTCACTCAAAGCTCTTCTCTTCCCAATCATCATACTATCAGCTCACTCAAAGCTCTTCTCTTCCCAATCATCATACTATCAGCTCACTCAAAGCTCTTCTCTTCCCAATCATCATACTATCAGCTCACTCAAAGCTCTTCTCTTTCTAATCATCATACTATCAGCTCAGTCATTACTCTCTTTTTCCCAATCATCATATTATCAGCTCACTCAAAGCTCTTCTCTTCCCAATCATCATACTATCAGCTCACTCAAAGCTCTTGTCTTTCTAATCATCATACTATCAGCTCACTCAAAGCTCTTCTCTTCCCAATCATCATACTATCAGCTCACTCAAAGCTCTTCTCTTCCCAATCATCATACTATCAGCTCACTCAAAGCTCTTCTCTTTCTAATCATCATACTATCAGCTCACTCAAAGCTCTTCTCTTTCTAATCATCATACTATCAGCCCGCTCAAAGCTCTTCTCTTTCTAATCATCATACTATGAGCTCACTCAAAGCTCTTCTCTTCCGAATCATCATACTATCAGCTAACTCAAAGCTCTTCTCTTCCCAATCATCATACTATCAGCTCAGTCATAATTCGTTTCTTCCCAATCATAATACAATCAGCTCACTCATAACTCTCTTCTTCCCAATACTCATACTATTTACTCACTCATAACTCTTCTGTTCCCAATCCTCACACGATCATCTCACGCATAACTCTCTTCTTCCCAATCCTTATATTATTGGCTCATTCATAACTCTCTTCTTCCCAGTCCTCATGCTATAAGCTAACTTATAACTCTGCTTTTCCCAATACTCATACTATCGTTTCACTCCTAACTCTCCTGTTCCCAATCCACATACTATCGGGTCACTCGTAAATCTCTTATTCCAAATCCTCATACTATCAGCTCACTCATATAACTCTCTTCTTCCCAATCATCATACTATCAGCTCACCCAAAGCTCTTCTCTTTCTAATCATCATACTATCAGCTCACTCATTACTCTCTTCTTCCCAATCATCATACTATCAGCTCACTCAAAGCTCTTCTCTTTCTAATCATCATACTATCAGCTCACTCATAACTCTCTTCTTCCCAATCATCATACTATCAGCTCACTCAAAGCTCTTCTCTTTCTAATCATCATACTATCAGCTCACTCAAAGCTCTTCTCTTCCCAATCATCATACTATCAGCTAACTCAAAGCTCTTCTCTTCCCAATCCTCATACTATCAGCTCACTCAAAGCTCTTCTATTTCTAATCATCATACTATTAGCTCACTCACAACTCTCTTCTTCTCAATCATCATACTATCACCTCACTCAAAGCTCTTCTCTTCCCAATCATCATACTATCAGCTCACTCAAAGCTCTTCTCTTTCTAATCATCATACTATCAGCCCGCTCAAAGCTCTTCTCTTTCTAATCATCATACTATCAGCTCACTCAAAGCTCTTCTCTTTCCAATCATCATACTATCAGCTCACTCAAAGCTCTTCTCTTCCCAATCATCATACTATCAGCTCACTCAAAGCTCTTCTTTTCCCAATCATCATACTATCAGCTCACTCAAAGCTCTTCTCTTTCTAATCATCATACTATCAGCCCGCTCAAAGCTCTTCTCTTTCTAATCATCATACTATCAGCTCACTCAAAGCTCTTCTCTTCCCAATCATCATACTATCAGCTAATTCAAACCTCTTCTCTTCCCAATCATCATACTATCAGCTCACTCAAAGCTCTTCTATTTCTAATCATCATACTATTAGCTCACTCACAACTCTCTTCTTCCCAATCATCATACTATCAGCTCACTCAAAGCTCTTCTCTTCCCAATCATCATACTATCAGCTCGTTCAAAGCTCTTCTCTTTCTAATCATCATACTATCAGCTCACTCATAACTCTCTTCTTCCCAATCATCATACTATCAGCTCACTCAAAGCTCTTCTCTTTCTAATCATCATACTATCCGCTCACTGATAACTCTCTTCTTCCCAATCATCATACTATAAGCTCACACAAAGCTCTTCTCTTTCTAATCATCACACTATCAGCTCACTCATAACTCTCTTCTTCCCAATCATCATACTATCAGCTCACTCAAAGCTCTTCTCTTCCCAATCATCATACTATCAGCTCACTCAAAGCTCTTCTCTTCCCAATCATCATACTATCAGCTCACTCAAAGCTCTTCTCTTCCCAATCATCATACTATCAGCTCACTCAAAGCTCTTCTCTTTCTAATCATCATACTATCAGCTCACTCAAAGCTCTTCTCTTTCTAATCATCATACTATCAGCTCATTCAAAGCTCTTCTCTTCCCAATCATCATACTATCAGCTCACTCAAAGTTCTTCTCTTCCCAATCATCATACTATCAGCTCACTCAAAGCTCTTCTCTTTCTAATCATCATACTATCAGCTCACTCATTACTCTCTTCTTCCCAATCATAATACTCTCAGCTCACTCAAAGCTCTTCTCTTCCCAATCATCATACTATCAGCTCACTCAAAGCTCTTCTCTTTCTAATTATCCTACTATCAGCTCACTCAAAGCTCTTCTCTTCCCAATCATCATACTATCAGCTCACTCAAAGCTCTTCTCTTTCTAATCATCATACTATCCGCTCACTCATAACTCTCTTCTTCCCAATCATCATACTATAAGCTCACTCAAAGCTCTTCTCTTTCTAATCATCACACTATCAGCTCACTCATAACTCTCTTCTTCCCAATCATCATACTATCAGCTCACTCAAAGCTCTTCTCTTTCTAATCACCATACTATCAGCTCACTCAAAGCTCTTCTCTTCCCAATCATCATACTATCAGCTCACTCAAAGCTCTTCTCTTCCCAATCATCATACTATCAGCTCCCTCAAAGCTCTTCTCTTTCTAATCATCATACTATCAGCTCACTCAAAGCTCTTCTCTTCCCAATCATCATACTATCAGCTCACTCAAAGCTCTTCTCTTTCTAATCATCATACTATCAGCTTACTCAAAGCTCTTCTCTTTCTAATCATCATACTATCAGCTCATTCAAAGCTCTTCTCTTCCCAATCATCATACTATCAGCTCACTCAAAGCTCTTCTCTTCCCAATCATCATACTATCAGCTCACTCAAAGCTCTTCTCTTTCTAATCATCATACTATCAGCTCACTCATTACTCTCTTCTTCCCAATCATAATACTCTCAGCTCACTCAAAGCTCTTCTCTTCCCAATCATCATACTATCAGCTCACTCAAAGCTCTTCTCTTTCTAATCATCCTACTATCAGCTCACTCAAAGCTCTTCTCTTCCCAATCATCATATTATCAGCTCACTCAAAGCTCTTCTCTTTCTAATCATCATACTATCAGCTTACTCATTACTCTCTTCTTCCCAATCATCATACTATCAGCTCACTCAAAGCTCTTCTCTTTCTAATCATCATACTATCAGGTCACTCAAAGCTCTTCTCTTCCCAATCATCATACTATCAGCCCACTCAAGGTTCCTCTCTTTCTAATCATCATACTAACAGCTCATTCATAACTCTCTTCTTCCCAATCATCATACTATCAGCTTACTCAAAGCTCTTCTCTTTCTAATCATCATACTATCAGCTCACTCATAACTCTCTTCTTCCCAATCATCATACTATCAGCTCACTCAGAGCTCTCCTCTTCCCAATCATCATACTATCAGCTCACTCAAAGCTCTTCTCTTTCTAATCATCATACTATCAGCTCACTCATAACTCTCTTCTTCCCAATCATCATACTATCAGCTCACTCAAAGCTCTTCTCTTCCCAATCATCATACTATCAGCTCACTCAAAGCTCTTCTCTTTCTAATCATCATACTATCAGCTCACTCAAAGCTCTTCTCTTCCCAATCATCATACTATCAGCCCACTCAAGGTTCCTCTCTTTCTAATCATCATACTAACAGCTCATTCATAACTCTCTTCTTCCCAATCATCATAATATCAGCTTACTCAAAGCTCTTCTCTTTCTAATCATCATACTATCAGCTCACTCATAACTCTCTTCTTCCCAATCATCATACTATCAGCTCACTCAGAGCTCTCCTCTTCCCAATCATCATACTATCAGCTCACTCAAAGCTCTTCTCTTTCTAATCATCCTACTATCAGCTCACTCAAAGCTGTTCTCTTTCTAATCATCATACTATCAGCTCACTCAAAGCTCTTCTGTTCCCAATCATCATACTATCAGCTCACTCAAAGCTCTTCTCTTCCCAATCATCACACTATCAGCTCACTCAAAGCTCTTCTCTTCCCAATCATCATACTATCAGCTCACTCAAAGCTCTTCTCTTTCTAATCGTCATACTATCAGCTCACTCATTACTCTCTTCTTCCCAATCATCATACTATCAGCTCACTCAAAGCTCTTCTCTTCCCAATCATCATACTATCAGCTCACACAAAGCTCTTTTCTTTCTAATCATCATACTATCAGCTCACTAAAAGCTCTTCTCTTCCCAATCATCATACTATCAGCTCACTCAAAGCTCTTGTCTTCCCAATCATCATACTATCAGCTCACTCAAAGCTCTTCTCTTTCTAATCATCATACTATCAGCTCACTCAAAGCTCTTCTCTTTCTAATCATTATACTATCGGCTCACTCAAAGCTCTTTTCTTCCCAATCATCATACTATCAGCTCACTCAAAGCTCTTCTCTTTCTAATCATCATACTTCCAGCTCACTCAAAGCTCTTCTCTTGCCAATCATCATACTATCAGCTCACTCAAAGCTCTTTTCTTTCTAATCATCATACTATCAGCTCACTCATAACTCTCTTCTTCCCAATCCTCATACTATCAGCTCACTCAAAGCTCTTCTCTTTCTAATCATCATACTATCAGCTCACTCATAACTCTCTTCTTCCCAATCATCATACTATCAGCTTACTCAAAGCTCTTCTCTTTCAAATCATCATACTATCAGCTCACTCAAAGCTCTTCTCTTTCTAATCATCATACTATCACCTTAATCACAGCTCTTCTCTTTCTAATCATCATACTATCAGCTCAGTCAAAGCTCTTCTCTTCCCAATCATCATACTATCAGCTCACTCAAAGCTCTTCTCTTTCTAATCATCATACTATCAGCTCACTAAAAGCTCTTCTCTTCCCAATCATCATACTATCAGCTCACTCAGAGCTCTCCTCTTCCCAATCATCATACTATCAGCTCACTCAAAGCTCTTCTCTTTCTAATCATCATACTATCAGCTCACTCATAACTCTCTTCTTCCCAATCATCATACTATCAGCTCACTCAAAGCTCTTCTCTTCCCAATCATCATACTATCAGCTCACTCAAAGCTCTTCTCTTCCCAATCATCATACTATCAGCTCAATCAAAGCTCTTCTCTTCCCAATCATCATACTATCAGCTCACTCAAAGCTCTTCTCTTTCTAATCATCATACTATCAGCTCACTGATAACTCTGTTCTTCCCAATCATCATACTATCAGCTTACTCAAAGCTCTTCTCTTTCTAATCATCATACTATCAGCTCACTCAAAGCTCTTCTCTTGCCAATCATCATACTATCAGCTCACTCAAAGCTCTTCTCTTTCTAATCATCATACTATCAGCTTACTCATTACTCTCTTCTTCCCAATCTTCATACTATCAGCTCACTCAAAGCTCTTCTCTTCCCAATCATCATACTATCAGCCCACTCAAGGTTCCTCTCTTTCTAATCATCATACTATCAGCTCATTCATAACTCTCTTCTTCCCAATCATCATACTATCAGCTCACTCATAACTCTCTTCTTCCCAATCCTCATACTATCAGCTCACTCAAAGCTCTTCTCTTTCTAATCATCATACTATCAGCTCACTCATAACTCTCTTCTTCCCAATCATCATACTATCAGCTTACTCAAAGCTCTTCTCTTTCAAATCATCATACTATCAGCTCACTCAAAGCTCTTCTCTTTCTAATCATCATACTATCACCTTAATCACAGCTCTTCTCTTTCTAAACATCATACTATCAGCTCAGTCAAAGCTCTTCTCTTCCCAATCATCATACCATCAGCTCACTCAAAGCTCTTCTCTTTCTAATCATCATACTATCAGCTCACTCAAAGCTCTTCTCTTCCCAATCATCATACTATCAGCTCACTCAGAGCTCTCCTCTTCCCAATCATCATACTATCAGCTCACTCAAAGCTCTTCTCTTTCTAATCATCATACTATCAGCTCACTCATAACTCTCTTCTTCCCAATCATCATACTATCAGCTCACTCAAAGCTCTTCTCTTCCCAATCATCATACTATCAGCTCACTCAAAGCTCTTCTCTTCCCAATCATCATACTATCAGCTCAATCAAAGCTCTTCTCTTCCCAATCATCATACTATCAGCTCACTCAAAGCTCTTCTCTTTCTAATCATCATACTATCAGCTCACTGATAACTCTGTTCTTCCCAATCATCATACTATCAGCTTACTCAAAGCTCTTCTCTTTCTAATCATCATACTATCAGCTCACTCAAAGCTCTTCTCTTGCCAATCATCATACTATCAGCTCACTCAAAGCTCTTCTCTTTCTAATCATCATACTATCAGCTTACTCATTACTCTCTTCTTCCCAATCTTCATACTATCAGCTCACTCAAAGCTCTTCTCTTCCCAATCATCATACTATCAGCCCACTCAAGGTTCCTCTCTTTCTAATCATCATACTATCAGCTCATTCATAACTCTCTTCTTCCCAATCATCATACTATCAGCTCACTCAAAGCTCTTCTCTTTCTAATCATCCTACTATCAGCTCACTCAAAGCTCTTCTCTTTCTAATCATCATACTATCAGCTCACTCAAAGCTCTTCTGTTCCCAATCATCATACTATGAGCTCACTCAAAGCTCTTCTCTTCCCAATCATCACACTATCAGCTCACTCAAAGCTCTTCTCTTCCCAATCATCATACTATCAGCTCACTCAAAGCTCTTCTCTTTCTAATCATCATACTATCAGCTCACTCATTACTCTCTTCTTCCCAATCATCATATTATCAGCTCACTCAAAGCTCTTCTCTTCCCAATCATCATACTATCAGCTCACTCAAAGCTCTTCTCTTCCCAATCATCATACTATCAGCTCACTCAAAGCTCTTCTCTTTCTAATCGTCATACTATCAGCTCACTCATTACTCTCTTCTTCCCAATCATCATACTATCAGCTCACTCAAAGCTCTTCTCTTCCCAATCATCATACTATCAGCTCACACAAAGCTCTTGTCTTTCTAATCATCATACTATCAGCTCACTCAAAGCTCTTCTCTTCCCAATCATCATACTATCAGCTCACTCAAAGCTCTTGTCTTCCCAATCATCATACTATCAGCTCACTCAAAGCTCTTCTCTTTCTAATCATCATACTATCAGCTCACTCAAAGCTCTTCTCTTTCTAATCATTATACTATCGGCTCACTCAAAGCTCTTTTCTTCCCAATCATCATACTATCAGCTCACTCAAAGCTCTTCTCTTTCTAATCATCATACTTCCAGCTCACTCAAAGCTCTTCTCTTCCCAATCATCATACTATGAGCTCACTCAAAGCTCTTTTCTTTCTAATCATCATACTATCAGCTCAGTCATAACTCTCTTCTTCCCAATCATCATACTATCAGCTCACTCAAAGCTCTTCTCTTTCTAATCATCATACTATCTGCTCGCTCATAACTCTCTTCTTCCCAATCATCATACTATCAGCTTACTCAAAGCTCTTCTCTTTCAAATCATCATACTATCAGCTCACTTAAAGCTCTTCTCTTTCTAATCATCATACTATCAGCTTAATCACAGCTCTTCTCTTTCTAATCATCATACTATCAGCTCAGTCAAAGCTCTTCTCTTCCCAATCATCATACTATCAGCTCACTCAAAGCTCTTCTCTTTCTAATCATCATACTATCAGCTCACTCAAAGCTCTTCTCTTCCCAATCATCATACTATCAGCTCACTCAGAGCTCTCCTCTTCCCAATCATCATACTATCAGCTCACTCAAAGCTCTTCTCTTTCTAATCATCATAGTATCAGCTCACTCATAACTCTCTTCTTCCCAATCATCATACTATCAGCTCACTCAAAGCTCTTCTCTTCCCAATCATCATACTATCAGCTCACTCAAAGCTCTTCTCTTCCCAATCATCATACTATCAGCTCAATGAAAGCTCTTCTCTTCGCAATCATCATACTATCAGCTCACTCAAAGCTCTTCTCTTTCTAATCATCATACTATCAGCTCACTCATAACTCTGTTCTTCCCAATCATCATACTATCAGCTTACTCAAAGCTCTTCTCTTTCTAATCATCATACTATCAGCTCACTCAAAGCTCTTCTCTTCCCAATCATCATACTATCAGCTCACTCGAAGCTCTTCTCTTTCTAATCATCATACTATCAGCTCACTCAAAGCTCTTCTCTTCCCAATCATCATACTATCAGCCCACTCAAGGTTCCTCTCTTTCTAATCATCATACTATCAGCTCATTCATAACTCTCTTCTTCCCAATCATCATACTATCAGCTTACTCAAAGCTCTTCTCTTTCTAATCATCATACCATCAGCTCACTCAAAGCTCTTCTCTTGCCAATCATCATACTATAAGCTCACTCAAAGCTCTTCTCTTTCTAATCATCATACTATCAGCTCACTCAAAGCTCTTCTCTTTCTAATCATCATACTATCAGCTCACTCAAAGCTCTTCTCTTCCCAATCATCATACTACCAGCTCACTCAAAGCTCTTCTCTTTCTAATCATCATACTATCAGCTCACTCATTACTCTCTTCTTCCCAATCATCATACTATCAGCTCACTCAAAGCTCTTCTCTTCCCAATCATCATACTATCAGCTCACACAAAGCTCTTTTCTTTCTAATCATCATACTATCAGCTCACTCAAAGCTCTTGTCTTCCCAATCATCATACTATCAGCTCACTCAAAGCTCTTCTCTTTCTAATCATCATACTATTAGCTCACTAAAAGCTCTTCTCTTTCTAATCATTATACTATCGGCTCACTCAAAGCTCTTTTCTTCCCAATCATCATACTATCAGCTCACTCAAAGCTCTTCTCTTTCTAATCATCATACTTCCAGCTCACTCAAAGCTCTTCTCTTGCCAATCATCATACTATCAGCTCACTCAAAGCTCTTTTCTTTCTAATCATCATACTATCAGCTCACTCATAACTCTCTTCTTCCCAATCCTCATACTATCAGCTCACTCAAAGCTCTTCTCTTTCTAATCATCATAATATCAGCTCACTCATAACTCTCTTCTTCCCAATCATCATACTATCAGCTTACTCAAAGCTCTTCTCTTTCAAATCATCATACTATCAGCTCACTCAAAGCTCTTCTCTTTCTAATCATCATACTATCACCTTAATCACAGCTCTTCTCTTTCTAATCATCATACTATCAGCTCAGTCAAAGCTCTTCTCTTCCCAATCATCATACTATCAGCTCACTCAAAGCTCTTCTCTTTCTAATCATCATACTATCAGCTCACTCAAAGCTCTTCTCTTCCCAATCATCATACTATCAGCTCACTCAGAGCTCTCCTCTTCCCAATCATCATACTATCAGCTCACTCAAAGCTCTTCTCTTTCTAATCATCATACTATCAGCTCACTCATAACTCTCTTCTTCCCAATCATCATACTATCAGCTCACTCAAAGCTCTTCTCTTCCCAATCATCATACTATCAGCTCACTCAAAGCTCTTCTCTTCCCAATCATCATACTATCAGCTCAATCAAAGCTCTTCTCTTCCCAATCATCATACTATCAGCTCACTCAAAGCTCTTCTCTTTCTAATCATCATACTATCAGCTCACTGATAACTCTGTTCTTCCCAATCATCATACTATCAGCTTACTCAAAACTCTTCTCTTTCTAATCATCATACTATCAGCTCACTCAAAGCTCTTCTCTTGCCAATCATCATACTATCAGCTCACTCAAAGCTCTTCTCTTTCTAATCATCATACTATCAGCTTACTCATTACTCTCTTCTTCCCAATCATCATACTATCAGCTCACTCAAAGCTCTTCTCTTTCTAATCATCATACTATCAGCCCACTCAAGGTTCCTCTCTTTCTAATCATCATACTATCAGCTCACTCATAACTCTCTTCTTCCCAATCATCATACTATCAGCTCACTCAAAGCTCTTCTCTTTCTAATCATCCTACTATCAGCTCACTCAAAGCTCTTCTCTTTCTAATCATCACACTATCAGCTCACTCAAAGCTCTTCTGTTCCCAATCATCATACTATGAGCTCACTCAAAGCTCTTCTCTTCCCAATCATCACACTATCAGCTCACTCAAAGCTCTTCTCTTCCCAATCATCATACTATCAGCTCACTCAAAGCTCTTCTCTTTCTAATCATCATACTATCAGCTCACTCATTACTCTCTTCTTCCCAATCATCATATTATCAGCTCACTCAAAGCTCTTCTCTTCCCAATCATCATACTATCAGCTCACTCAAAGCTCTTCTCTTCCCAATCATCATACTATCAGCTCACTCAAAGCTCTTCTCTTTCTAATCGTCATACTATCAGCTCACTCATTACTCTCTTCTTCCCAATCATCATACTATCAGCTCACTCAAAGCTCTTCTCTTCCCAATCATCATACTATCAGCTCACACAAAGCTCTTGTCTTTCTAATCATCATACTATCAGCTCACTCAAAGCTCTTCTCTTCCCAATCATCATACTATCAGCTCACTCAAAGCTCTTGTCTTCCCAATCATCATACTATCAGCTCACTCAAAGCTCTTCTCTTTCTAATCATCATACTATCAGCTCACTCAAAGCTCTTCTCTTTGTAATCATTATACTATCGGCTCACTCAAAGCTCTTTTCTTCCCAATCATCATACTATCAGCTCACTCAAAGCTCTTCTCTTTCTAATCATCATACTTCCAGCTCACTCAAAGCTCTTCTCTTCCCAATCATCATACTATCAGCTCACTCATAACTCTCTTCTTCCCAATCCTCATACTATCAGCTCACTCAAAGCTCTTCTCTTTCTAATCATCATACTATCTGCTCACTCATAACTCTCTTCTTCCCAATCATCATACTATCAGCTTACTCAAAGCTCTTCTCTTTCTAATCATCATACTATCAGCTTAATCACAGCTCTTCTCTTTCTAATCATCATACTATCAGCTCAGTCAAAGCTCTTCTCTTCCCAATCATCATACTATCAGCTCACTCAAAGCTCTTCTCTTTCTAATCATCATACTATCAGCTCACTCAAAGCTCTTCTCTTCCCAATCATCATACTATCAGCTCACTCAGAGCTCTCCTCTTCCCAATCATCATACTATCAGCTCACTCAAAGCTCTTCTCTTTCTAATCATCATACTATCAGCTCACTCATAACTCTCTTCTTCCCAATCATCATACTATCAGCTCACTCAAAGCTCTTCTCTTCCCAATCATCATACTATCAGCTCACTCAAAGCTCTTCTCTTCCCAATCATCATACTATCAGCTCAATGAAAGCTCTTCTCTTCGCAATCATCATACTATCAGCTCACTCAAAGCTCTGCTCTTTCTAATCATCATACTATCAGCTCACTCATAACTCTGTTCTTCCCAATCATCATACTATCAGCTTACTCAAAGCTCTTCTCTTTCTAATCATCATACTATCAGCTCACTCAAAGCTCTTCTCTTCCCAATCATCATACTATCAGCTCACTCAAAGCTCTTCTCTTTCTAATCATCATACTATCAGCTCACTCAAAGCTCTTCTCTTCCCAATCATCATACTATCAGCCCACTCAAGGTTCCTCTCTTTCTAATCATCATACTATCAGCTCATTCATAACTCTCTTCTTCCCAATCATCATACTATCAGCTTACTCAAAGCTCTTCTCTTTCTAATCATCATACCATCAGCTCACTCAAAGCTCTTCTCTTGCCAATCATCATACTATCAGCTCACTCAAAGCTCTTCTCTTTCTAATCATCATACTATCAGCTCACTCAAAGCTCTTCTCTTTCTAATCATCATACTATCAGCTCACTCAAAGCTCTTCTCTTCCCAATCATCATACTACCAGCTCACTCAAAGCTCTTCTCTTTCTAATCATCATACTATCAGCTCACTCAAAGCTCTTCTCTTCCCAATCATCATACTATCAGCTCACTCAAAGCTCTTCTCTTCCCAATCATCATACTATCAGCTCACTCAAAGCTCTTCTCTTTCTCATCATCATACTATCAGCTCACTCAAAGTTCTTCTCTTTCTAATCATCATACTCTCAGCTCACTTAAAGCTCTTCTCTTCCCAATCATGATAGTATCAGCTCACTAAAAGCACTTCTCTCCCCAATCATCATACTACCAGCTCACTCAAAGCTCTTCTCTTTCTAATCATCATACTATCAGCTCACTCATTACTCTCTTCTTCCCAATCATCATACTATCAGCTCACTCAAAGCTCTTCTCTTCCCAATCATCATACTATCAGCTCACTCAAAGCTCTTCTCTTTCTACTCATCATACTATCAGCTCACTCATAGTTCTTCTCTTTCTAATCATCCTACTATCAGCTCACTCAAAGCTCTTTTCTTCCCAATCATCATACTATCAGCTCACTCAAAGCTCTTCTCTTTCTAATCATCATACTATCAGCTCACTCAAAGCTCTTCTCTTCCCAATCATCATACTATCAGCTCACTCAAAGCTCTTCTCTTTCTAATCATCATACTATCAGCTCACTCATTACTCTCTTCTTCCCAACCATCATACTATCAGCTCACTGAAAGCTCTTCTCTTTCTAATCATCATACTATCAGCTCACTCAAAGCTCTTCTCTTCCCAATCATCATACTATCAGCCCACTCAAGGCTCCTCTCTTTCTAATCATCATACTATCAGCTCATTCATAACTCTCTTCTTCCCAATCATCATACTATCAGCTCACTCAAAGCTCTTCTCTTTCCAATCATCCTACTATCAGCTCACTCAAAGCTCTTCTCTTTCTAATCATCATACTATCAGCTCACTCAAAGCTCTTCTCTTCCCAATCATCATACTATCAGCTCACTCAAAGCTCTTCTCTTTCTAATCATTATACTATCAGCTTACTCAAAGCTCTTCTCTTTCTAATCATCATACTATCACCTCACTCATAACTCTCTTTTTCCCAATCATCATACTATCAGCTCACTCAAAGCTCTTCTCTTCCCAATCATCATACTATCAGCTCACTCAAAGCTCTTCTCTTCGCAAGCATCATACTATCAGCTCAATCAAAGCTCTTCTCTTCCCAATCATCATACTATCAGCTCACTGAAAGCTCTTCTCTTTCTAATCATCATACTATCAGCTCACTCATAACTCTGTTCTTCCCAATCATCATACTATCAGCTTACTCAAAGCTCTTCTCTTTCTAATCATCATACTATCAGCTGACTCAAAGCTCTTCTCTTCCCAATCATTATACTATCAGCTCACTCAAAGCTCTTCTCTTTCTAATCATCATACTATCAGCTCACTCAAAGCTCTTCTCTTTCTAATCATCATACTATCAGCTTACTCAAAGCTCTTCTCTTTCTAATCATCATACTATCAGCTCACTCAAAGGTCTTCTCTTCCCAATCATCATACTATCAGCTCACTCAAAGCTCTTCTCTTTCTAATCATCATACTATCAGCTCACTCAAAGCTCTTCTCTTCCCAATGATCATACTATCAGCTCACTCAAAGCTCTTCTCTTTCTAATCATCATACTATCAGCTCACTCATAACTCTGTTCTTCCCAATCATCATACTATCAGCTTACTCAAAGCTCTTCTCTTTCTAATCATCATACTATCAGCTCATTCAAAGCTCTTCTCTTCCCAATCATCATACTATCAGCTCACTCAAAGCTCTTCTCTTTCTAATCATCATACTATCAGCTCACTCAAAGCTCTTCTCTTTCTAATCATCATACTATCAGCTTACTCAAAGCTCTTCTCTTTCTAATCATCATACTATCAGCTCACTCAAGGCTCTTCTCTTTCTAGTCATCATACTATCAGCTCAGTCAAAGCTTTTCTCTTTTTAATCATCATACTATCAGCTCACTCATAACTCTCTTCTTCCCAATCATCATACTATCAGCTCACTCAAAGCTCTTCTCTTCCCAATCATCATACTATCAGCTCACTCAATTACCTCTTCTCTTTCTAATCATCATACTATCAGCTCACTCAAAGCTCTTTTCTTTCTAATCATCATACTATCAGGTCACTGAAAGCTCTTCTCTTCCCAATTATCATACTATCAGCTCACTCAAAGGTCTTCTCTTTCTAATCATCATACTATCAGCTCACTCAAAGCTCTTCTCTTCCCAATCATCATACTATCAGCTCACTCAAAGCTCTTCTCTTTCTAATCATCATACTATCAGCTCACTCAAAGCTCTTCTCTTTCTAATCATCATACTATCAGGTCACTGAAAGCTCTTCTCTTCCCAATCATCATACTATCAGCTCACTCAAAGCTCTTCTCTTTCTAATCATCATACTATCAGCTCACTCAAAGCTCTTCTCTTCCCAATCATCATACTATCAGCTCACTCAAAGCTCTTCTCTTTCTAATTATGATACTAGCAGCTCACTCAAAGCTCTTCTCTTCCCAATCATCATACTGTCAGCTCACTCAAAGCTCTTCTCTTCCCAATCATCATACTATCAGCTCACTCAAAGCTCTTCTCTTTCTAATCATCATACTATGAGCTCACTCGAAGCTCTTCTCTTCCGAATCATCATACTACCAGCTCACTCAAGGCTCTTCTCTTTTTAATCATCATACTATCAGCTCACTCAAAGCTCTTCTCTTCCCAATCATCATACTACCAGCTTACTCAAGGCTCTTCTCTTTCTAATCATCATACTATCAGCTCACTGAAAGCTCTCCTCTTCCCAATCATCATACTATCAGCTCACTCAAAGCTGTTCTCTTTCTAATCATCATACTATCACCTCACTCATAACTCTCTTCTTCCCAATCATCATACTATCAGCTCACTCAAAGCTCTTCTCTTTCTAATCATCATACTATCAGCTAACTCAAAGCTCTTCTCTTCGCAATCATCATACTATCAGCCCACTCAAGGCTCCTCTCTTTCTAATCATCATACTATCAGCTCACTCAAAGCTCTTCTCTTCCCAATCATCATACAATCAGCTCACTCAAAGCTCTTCTCTTTCTAATCATCATACTATCAGCTCACTCAAAGCTCTTCTCTTTCTAATCATCATACTATCAGCTCACTCAAAGCTCTTCTCTTCCCAATCATCATACTATCAGCTCACTCAAAGCTCTTCTCTTTCTAATCATCATACTATCAGCTCACTCAAAGCTCTTCTCTTCCCAATCATCATACTATCAGCTCACTCAGAGCTCTCCTCTTCCCAATCATCATACTATCAGCTCACTCAAGGCTCTTCTCTTTCTAATCATCATACTATCAGCTCACTCATAACTCTCTTCTTCCCAATCATCATACTATCAGCTCACTCAAAGCTCTTCTCTTCCCAATCATCATACTATCAGCTCACTCAAAGCTCTTCTCTTCCCAATATCATACTATCAGCTCAATCAAAGCTCTTCTCTTCGCAATCATCATACTATCAGCTCACTCAAAGCTCTTCTCTTTCAAATCATCATACTATCAGCTCACTCATAACTCTGTTCTTCCCAATCATCATACTATCAGCTTACTCAAAGCTCTTCTCTTTCTAATCATCATACTATCAGCTCATTCAAAGCTCTTCTCTTCCCAATCATCATACTATCAGCTCACTCAAAGCTCTTCTCTTTCTAATCATCATACTATCAGCTCACTCAAAGCTCTTCTCTTTCTAATCATCATACTATCAGCTTACTCAAAGCTCTTCTCTTTCTAATCATCATACTATCAGCTCACTCAAGGCTCTTCTCTTTCTAGTCATCATACTATCAGCTCACTCAAAGCTTTTCTCTTTTTAATCATCATACTATCAGCTCACTCATAACTCTCTTCTTCCCAATCATCATACTATCAGCTCACTCAAAGCTCTTCTCTTCCCAATCATCATACTATCAGCTCACTCAATTACCTCTTCTCTTTCTAATCATCATACTATCAGCGCAGTCATAACTCTCTTCTTCCCAATCATCATACTATTAGCTCACTCAAAGCTCTTCTCTTCCCAATCATCATACTATCAGCTCACTCAAAGCTCTTCTCTTTCTAATCATCATACTATCAGGTCACTGAAAGCTCTTCTCTTCCCAATTATCATACTATCAGCTCACTCAAAGCTCTTCTCTTTCTAATCATCATACTATCAGCTCACTCAAAGCTCTTCTCTTCCCAATCATCATACTATCAGCTCACTCAAAGCTCTTCTCTTTCTAATCATCATACTATCAGCTCACTCAAAGCTCTTCTCTTTCTAATCATCATACTATCAGGTCACTGAAAGCTCTTCTCTTCCCAATCATGATACTATCAGCTGACTGAAAGCTCTTCTCTTTCTAATCATCATACTATGAGCTCACTCAAAGCTCTTCTCTTTCTAATCATCATACTATCAGCTCACTCAAAGCTCTTCTCTTTCTAATCATCATACTATCAGCTCACTCAAAGCTCTTCTCTTTCTAATTATGATACTAGCAGCTCACTCAAAGCTCTTCTCTTCCCAATCATCATACTGTCAGCTCACTCAAAGCTCTTCTCTTCCAAATCATCATACTATCAGCTCACTCAAAGCTCTTCTCTTTCTAATCATCATACTATGAGCTCACTCAAAGCTCTTCTCTTCCGAATCATCATACTACCAGCTCACTCAAGGCTCTTCTCTTTTTAATCATCATACTATCAGCTCACTCAAAGCTCTTCTCTTTCTAATCATCATACTATCAGCTCACTCAAAGCTCTTCTCTTCCCAATCATCATACTATCAGCTCACTCAAAGCTCTTCTCTTTCTAATCATCATACTATCAGCTCACTCAAAGCTCTTCTCTTTCTAATCATCATATTATCAGGTCACTGAAAGCTCTTCTCTTCCCAATCATCACCCTAGCAGCTCACTCAAAGCTGTTCTCTTTCTAATCATCATACTATTAGCTCACTCATAACTCTCTTCTTCCCAATCATCATACTATCAGCTCACTCAAAGCTCTTCTCTTCCGAATCATCATACTATCAGCTCACTCAAAGCTCTTCTCTTCCCAATCATCATACTATCAGCTCACTCAAAGCTCTTCTCTTTCTAATCATCATACTATCAGCTCACTCAAAGCTCTTCTCTTCCCAATCATCATACTATCAGCTCACTCAAAGCTCTTCTCTTTCTAATCATCATACTATCAGCTCACTCAAAGCTCTTCTCTTTCTAATCATCATCCTATCAGCTCACTCAATTACCTCTTCTCTTTCTAATCATCATACTATCAGCGCAGTCATAACTCTCTTGTTCCCAATCATCATACTATCAGCTCACTCAAAGCTCTTCTCTTCCCAATCATCATACTATCAGCTCACTCAAAGCTCTTCTCTTTCTAATCATCATACTATCAGCTCACTCAAAGCTCTTATGTTTCTAATCATCATATTATCAGGTCACTGAAAGCTCTTCTCTTCCCAATCATCATACTAGCAGCTCACTCAAAGCTCTTCTCTTTCTAATCATCATACTATCAGCTCACTCTAAGCTCTTCTCTTCCCAATCATCATACTATCAGGTCACTGAAAGCTCTTCTCTTTCTAATCATCATACTATCAGCTCACTCAAAGCTCTTCTCTTCCCAATCATCATACTACCAGCTCACTCAAAGCTCTTCGCTTTCTAATCATCATACTATCAGCTCACTCATAACTGTCTTCTTCCCAATGATCATACTATGAGCTCACTCAAAGCTCTTCTCTTCCCAATCATCATACTATCAGCTCACTCAAAGCTCTTCTCTTCCCAATCATCATACTATCAGCTCACTGAATTACCTCTTCTCTTTCTAATCATCATACTATCAGCGCAGTCATAACTCTCTTGTTCCCAATCATCATACTATCAGCTCACTCAAAGCTCTTCTCTTCCCAATCATCATACTATCAGCTCACTCAAAGCTCTTCTCTTTCTAATCATCATACTATCAGCTCACTCAAAGCTCTTATGTTTCTAATCATCATATTATCAGGTCACTGAAAGCTCTTCTCTTCCCAATCATCATACTAGCAGCTCACTCAAAGCTCTTCTCTTTCTAATCATCATACTATCAGCTCACTCAAAGCTCTTCTCTTCCCAATCATCATACTATCAGCTCACTCAAAGCTCTCCTCTTTCTAATCATCATACTATCAGCTCACTCAAAGCTCTTCTCTTCCCAATCATCATACTATCAGCTCACTTAAAGCTCTTCTCTTTCTAATCATCATACTATCAGCTCACTCAAAGCTCTTCTCTTCCCAATCATCATACTACCAGCTCACTCAAAGCTCTTCTCTTTCTAATCATCATACTATCAGCTCACTCAAAGCTCTTATGTTTCTAATCATCATATTATCAGGTCACTGAAAGCTCTTCTCTTCCGAATCATCATACTATCAGCTCACTCAAAGCTCTTCTCTTCCCAATCATCATACTACCAGCTCACTCAAAGCTCTTCTCTTTCTAATCATCATACTATCAGCTCACTCACAACTCTCTTCTTCCCAATCATCATACTATCAGCTCACTCAAAGCTCTTCTCTTCCGAATCATCATACTATCAGCTCACTCAAAGCTCTTCTCTTTCTAATCATCATACTATCAGCTCACTCAAAGCTCTTCTCTTCCGAATCATCATACTATCAGCTCACTCAAAGCTCACCACTTCCCAATCATCATACTATCAGCTCACTCAAAGCTCTTCTCTTTCTAATCATCATACTATCAGCTCACTCAAAGCTCTTCTCTTTCTAATCATCATACTATCAGCTCACTCAAAGCTCTTCTCTTTCTAATCATCATACTATCAGCTCACTTAAAGCTCTTCTCTTTCTAATTATGATACTAGCAGCTCACTCAAAGCTCTTCTCTTCCCAATCATCATACTGTCAGCTCACTGAAAGCTCTTCTCTTCCCAATCATCATACTATCAGCTCACTCAAAGCTCTTCTCTTTCTAATCATCATACTATGAGCTCACTCAAAGCTCTTCTCTTCCGAATCATCATACTACCAGCTCACTCAAGGCTCTTCTCTTTTTAATCATCATACTATCAGCTCACTCAAAGCTCTTCTCTTTCTAATCATCATACTATCAGCTCACTCAAAGCTCTTCTCTTCCCAATCATCATACTATCAGCTCACTCAAAGCTCTTCTCTTTCTAATCATCATACTATCAGCTCACTCTAAGCTCTTCTCTTCCCAATCATCATACTATCAGCTCACTCAAAGCTCTTCTCTTCCCAATCATCATACTATCAGGTCACTGAAAGCTCTTCTCTTTCTACTCACCATACTATCAGCTCACTCAAAGCTCTTCTCTTCCCAATCATGATACTACCAGCTCACTCAAAGCTCTTCTCTTTCTAATCATCATACTATCAGCTCACTCATAACTCTCTTCTTCCCAATCATCATACTATCAGCTCACTCAAAGCTCTTCTCTTCCGAATCATCATACTATCAGCTCACTCAAAGCTCTTCTCTTTCTAATCATCATACTATCAGCTCACTCTAAGCTCTTCTCTTCCCAATCATCATACTATCAGCTCACTCAAAGCTCTTCTCTTTCTAATCATCATACTATCAGCTCACTCAAAGCTCTTCTCTTCCCAATCATCATACTAGCAGCTCACTCAAAGCTCTTCTCTTTCTAATCATCAAACTATCAGCTCACTCAAAGCTCTTCTCTTCCCAATCATCATACTACCAGCGCACTCAAAGCTCTCCTCTTTCTAATCATCATACTATCAGCTCACTCATAACTCTCTTCTTCCCAATCATCATACTATCAGCTCACTCAAAGCTCTTCTCTTCCGAATCATCATACTATCAGCTCACTCAAAGCTCTTCTCTTCCGAATCATCATACTATCAGCTCACTCAAAGCTCTCCTCTTCCCAATCATCATACTATCAGCTCACTCAAAGCTCTTCTCTTTCTAATCATCATACTATCAGCTCACTCAAAGCTCTTCTCTTTCTAATCATCATACTATCAGCTCACTCATAACTCTCTTCTTCCCAATCATCATACTATCAGCTCACTCAAAGCTCTTCTCTTCCCAATCATCATACTATCAGCTCACTCAAAGCTCTTCTCTTTCTAATCATCATACTATCAGCTCACTCAAAGCTCTTCTCTTTCTAATCATCATCCTATCAGCTCACTCAATTACCTCTTCTCTTTCTAATCATCATACTATCAGCGCAGTCATAACTCTCTTGTTCCCAATCATCATACTATCAGCTCACTCAAAGCTCTTCTCTTCCCAATCATCATACTATCAGCTCACTCAAAGCTCTTCTCTTTGTAATCATCATACTATCAGCTCACTCAAAGCTCTTCTCTTTCTAATCATCATATTATCAGGTCACTGAAAGCTCTTCTCTTCCCAATCATCATACTAGCAGCTCACTCAAAGCTCTTCTCTTTCTAATCATCATACTATCAGCTCACTCTAAGCTCTTCTCTTCCCAATCATCATACTATCAGCTCACTCAAAGCTCTTCTCTTCCCAATCATCATACTATCAGGTCACTGAAAGCTCTTCTCTTTCTAATCATCATACTATCAGCTCACTCGAAGCTCTTCTCTTCCCAATCATCATACTACCAGCTCACTCAAAGCTCTTCTCTTTCTAATCATCATACTATCAGCTCACTCATAACTCTCTTCTTCCCAATCATCATACTATGAGCTCACTCAAAGCTCTTCTCTTCCCAATCATCATACTATCAGCTCACTCAAAGCTCTTCTCTTCCCAATCATCATACTATCAGCTCACTCAATTACCTCTTCTCTTTCTAATCATCATACTATCAGCGCAGTCATAACTCTCTTGTTCCCAATCATCATACTATCAGCTCACTCAAAGCTCTTCTCTTTCTAATCATCATACTATCAGCTCACTCAAAGCTCTTCTCTTCCCAATCATCATACTATCAGCTCACTCAAAGCTCTCCTCTTTCTAATCATCATACTATCAGCTCACTCAAAGCTCTTCTCTTCCCAATCATCATACTATCAGGTCACTTAAAGCTCTTCTCTTTCTAATCATCATACTATCAGCTCACTCAAAGCTCTTCTCTTGCCAATCATCATACTACCAGCTCACTCAAAGCTCTTCTCTTTCTAATCATCATACTATCAGCTCACTCACAACTCTCTTCTTCCCAATCATCATACTATCAGCTCACTCAAAGCTCTTCTCTTCCGAATCATCATACTATCAGCTCACTCAAAGCTCTTCTCTTTCTAATCATCATACTATCAGCTCACTCAAAGCTCTTCTCTTCCGAATCATCATACTATCAGCTCACTCAAAGCTCTCCTCTTCCCAATCATCATACTATGAGCTCACTCAAAGCTCTTCTCTTTCTAATCATCATACTATGAGCTCACTCAAAGCTCTTCTCTTTCTAATCATCATACTATCAGCTCACTCAAAGCTCTTCTCTTTCTAATCATCATACTATCAGCTCACTCAAAGCTCTTCTCTTTCTAATTATGATACTAGCAGCTCACTCAAAGCTCTTCTCTTCCCAATCATCATACTGTCAGCTCACTGAAAGCTCTTCTCTTCCCAATCATCATACTATCAGCTCACTCAAAGCTCTTCTCTTTCTAATCATCATACTATGAGCTCACTCAAAGCTCTTCTCTTCCGAATCATCATACTACCAGCTCACTCAAGGCTCTTCTCTTTTTAATCATCATACTATCAGCTCACTCAAAGCTCTTCTCTTTCTAATCATCATACTATCAGCTCACTCAAAGCTCTTCTCTTCCCAATCATCATACTATCAGCTCACTCAAAGCTCTTCTCTTTCTAATCACCATACTATCAGCTCACTCTAAGCTCTTCTCTTCCCAATCATCATACTATCAGCTCACTCAAAGCTCTTCTCTTCCCAATCATCATACTATCAGGTCACTGAAAGCTCTTCTCTTTCTATTCATCATACTATCAGCTCACTCAAAGCTCTTCTCTTCCCAATCATCATACTACCAGCTCACTCAAAGCTCTTCTCTTTCTAATCATCATACTATCAGCTCACTCATAACTCTCTTCTTCCCAATCATCATACTATCAGCTCACTCAAAGCTCTTCTCTTCCGAATCATCATACTATCAGCTCACTCAAAGCTCTTCTATTTCTAATCATCATACTATCAGCTCACTCTAAGCTCTTCTCTTCCCAATCATCATACTATCAGCTCACTCAAAGCTCTTCTCTTTCTAATCATCATACTATCAGCTCACTCAAAGCTCTTCTCTTCCCAATCATCATACTAGCAGCTCACTCAAAGCTCTTCTCTTTCTAATCATCATACTATCAGCTCACTCAAAGCTCTTCTCTTCCCAATCATCATACTACCAGCTCACTCAAAGCTCTCCTCTTTCTAATCATCATACTATCAGCTCACTCATAACTCTCTTCTTCCCAATCATCATACTATCAGCTCACTCAAAGCTCTTCTCTTCCGAATCATCATACTATCAGCTCACTCAAAGCTCTTCTCTTCCGAATCATCATACTATCAGCTCACTCAAAGCTCTCCTCTTCCCAATCATCATACTATCAGCTCACTCAAAGCTCTTCTCTTTCTAATCATCATACTATCAGCTCACTCAAAGCTCTTCTCTTTCTAATCATCATACTATCAGCTCACTCATAACTCTCTTCTTCCCAATCATCATACTATCAGCTCACTCAAAGCTCTTCTCTTCCCAATCATCATACTATCAGCTCACTCAAAGCTCTTCTCTTTCTAATCATCATACTATCAGCTCACTCAAAGCTCTTCTCTTTCTAATCATCATCCTATCAGCTCACTCAATTACCTCTTCTCTTTCTAATCATCATACTATCAGCGCAGTCATAACTCTCTTGTTCCCAATCATCATACTATCAGCTCACTCAAAGCTCTTCTCTTCCCAATCATCATACTATCAGCTCACTCAAAGCTCTTCTCTTTCTAATCATCATACTATCAGCTCACTCAAAGCTCTTCTCTTTCTAATCATCACATTATCAGGTCACTGAAAGCTCTTCTCTTCCCAATCATCATACTAGCAGCTCACTCAAAGCTCTTCTCTTTCTAATCATCATACTATCAGCTCACTCTAAGCTCTTCTCTTCCCAATCATCATACTATCAGCTCACTCAAAGCTCTTCTCTTCCCAATCATCATACTATCAGGTCACTGAAAGCTCTTCTCTTTCTAATCATCATACTATCAGCTCACTCAAAGCTCTTCTCTTCCCAATCATCATACTACCAGCTCACTCAAAGCTCTTCTCTTTCTAATCATCATACTATCAGCTCACTCATAACTCTCTTCTTCCCAATCATCATACTATGAGCTCACTCAAAGCTCTTCTCTTCCCAATCATCATACTATCAGCTCACTCAAAGCTCTTCTCTTCCCAATCATCATACTATCAGCTCACTCAATTACCTCTTCTCTTTCTAATCATCATACTATCAGCGCAGTCATAACTCTCTTGTTCCCAATCATCATACTATCAGCTCACTCAAAGCTCTTCTCTTCCCAATCATCATACTATCAGCTCACTCAAAGCTCTTCTCTTTCTAATCATCATACTATCAGCTCACTCAAAGCTCTTATGTTTCTAATCATCATATTATCAGGTCACTGAAAGCTCTTCTCTTCCCAATCATCATAGTAGCAGCTCACTCAAAGCTCTTCTCTTTCTAATCATCATACTATCAGCTCACTCAAAGCTCTTCTCTTCCCAATCATCATACTATCAGCTCACTCAAAGCTCTTCTCTTTCTAATCATCATACTATCAGCTCACTCAAAGCTCTTCTCTTCCCAATCATCATACTATCAGGTCACTTAAAGCTCTTCTCTTTCTAATCATCATACTATCAGCTCACTCAAAGCTCTTCTCTTCCCAATCATCATACTACCAGCTCACTCAAAGCTCTTCTCTTTCTAATCATCATACTATCAGCTCACTCACAACTCTCTTCTTCCCAATCATCATACTATCAGCTCACTCAAAGCTCTTCTCTTCCGAATCATCATACTATCAGCTCACTCAAAGCTCTTCTCTTTCTAATCATCATACTTTCAGCTCACTCAAAGCTCTTCTCTTCCGAATCATCATACTATCAGCTCACCCAAAGCTCTCCTCTTCCCAATCATCATACTATCAGCTCACTCAAAGCTCTTCTCTTCCCAATCATCATACTATCAGCTCACTCAAAGCTCTTCTCTTTCTAATCATCATACTATCAGCTCACTCATAACTCTCTTCTTCCCAATCATCATACTATCAGCTCACTCAAAGCTCTTCTCTTCCCAATCATCATACTATCAGCTCACTCAAAGCTCTTCTCTTCCCAATCATCATACTATCAGCTCACTCAAAGCTCTTCTCTTTCTAATCATCATACTATCAGCTCACTCAAAGCTCTTCTCTTTCTAATCATTATCCTATCAGCTCACTCAATTACCTCTTCTCTTTCTAATCATCATACTATCAGCGCAGTCATAACTCTCTTGTTCCCAATCATCATACTATCAGCTCACTCAAAGCTCTTCTCTTCCCAATCATCATACTATCAGCTCACTCAAAGCTCTTCTCTTTCTAATCATCATACTATCAGCTCACTCAAAGCTCTTCTCTTTCTAATCATCATACTATCTGCTCACTCTAAGCTCTTCTCTTCCCAATCATCATACTATCAGCTCACTCAAAGCTCTTCTCTTCCCAATCATCATACTATCAGGTCACTCAAAGCTCTTCTCTTTCTAATCATCATACTATCAGCGCAGTCATAACTCTCTTGTTCCCAATCATCATACTATCAGCTCACTCAAAGCTCTTCTCTTCCCAATCATCATACTATCAGCTCACTCAAAGCTCTTCTCTTTCTAATCATCATACTATCAGCTCACTCAAAGCTCTTCTCTTCCCAATCATCATACTACCAGCTCACTCAAAGCTCTTCTCTTTCTAATCATCATACTATCAGCTCACTCATAACTCTCTTCTTCCCAATCATCATACTATGAGCTCACTCAAAGCTCTTCTCTTCCCAATCATCATACTATCAGCTCACTCAAAGCTCTTCTCTTCCCAATCATCATACTATCAGCTCACTCAAAGCTCTTCTCTTCCCAATCATCATACTATCAGCTCACTCAATTACCTCTTCTCTTTCTAATCATCATACTATCAGCGCAGTCATAACTCTCTTGTTCCCAATCATCATACTATCAGCTCACTCAAAGCTCTTCTCTTCCCAATCATCATACTATCAGCTCACTCAAAGCTCTTCTCTTTCTAATCATCATACTATCAGCTCACTCAAAGCTCTTATGTTTCTAATCATCATATTATCAGGTCACTGAAAGCTCTTCTCTTCCCAATCATCATACTAGCAGCTCACTCAAAGCTCTTCTCTTTCTAATCATCATACTATCAGCTCACTCAAAGCTCTTCTCTTCCCAATCATCATACTATCAGCTCACTCAAAGCTCTTCTCTTTCTAATCATCATACTTTCAGCTCACTCAAAGCTCTTCTCTTCCGAATCATCATACTATCAGCTCACTCAAAGCTCTCCTCTTCCCAATCATCATACTATCAGCTCACTCAAAGCTCTTCTCTTCCCAATCATCATACTATCAGCTCACTCAAAGCTCTTCTCTTTCTAATCATCATACTATCAGCTCACTCATAACTCTCTTCTTCCCAATCATCATACTATCAGCTCACTCAAAGCTCTTCTCTTCCCAATCATCATACTATCAGCTCACTCAAAGCTCTTCTCTTTCTAATCATCATACTATCAGCTCACTCAAAGCTCTTCTCTTCCCAATCATCATACTATCAGCTCACTCAAAGCTCTTCTCTTTCTAATCATCATACTATCAGCTCACTCAAAGCTCTTCTCTTTCTAATCATCATACTATCAGCTCACTCAATTACCTCTTCTCTTTCTAATCATCATACTATCAGCGCAGTCATAACTCTCTGGTTCCCAATCATCATACTATCAGCTCACTCAAAGCTCTTCTCTTCCCAATGATCATACTATCAGCTCACTCAAAGCTCTTCTCTTTCTAATCATCATACTATCAGCTCACTCAAAGCTGTTCTCTTTCTAATCATCATATTATCAGGTCACTGAAAGCTCTTCTCTTCCCAATCATCATACTAGCAGCTCACTCAAAGCTCTTCTCTTTCTTATCATCATACTATCAGCTCACTCTAAGCTCTTCTCTTCCCAATCATCATACTATCAGCTCACTCAAAGCTCTTCTCTTTCTAATCATCATACTATCAGCTCACTCAAAGCTCTTCTCTTCCGAATCATCATACTATCAGCTCACTCAAAGCTCTTCTCTTTCTAATCATCATACTATCAGCTCACTCAAAGCTCTTCTCTTCCCAATCATCATACTACCAGCTCAGTGAAGGCTCTTCTCTTTTTAATCATCATACTATCAGCTCACTCAAAGCTCTTCTCTTCCCAATCATCATACTATCAGCTCACTCAAAGCTCTTCTCTTCCTAATCATCATACTATCAGTTCACTCATAACTCTCTTCTTCCCAATCATCATACTATCAGCTCACTCAAAGCTCTTCTCTTCCCAATCATCATACTATCAGCTCACTCAAAGCTCTTCTCTTCCCAATCATCATACTATCAGGTCACTTAAAGCTCTTCTCTTTCTAATCATCATACTATCAGCTCACTCAAAGCTCTTCTCTTCCCAATCATCATACTACCAGCTCACTCAAAGCTCTTCTCTTTCTAATCATCATACTATCAGCTCACTCACAACTCTCTTCTTCCCAATCATCATACTATCAGCTCACTCAAAGCTCTTCTCTTCCGAATCATCATACTATCAGCTCACTCAAAGCTCTTCTCTTTCTAATCATCATACTATCAGCTCACTCAAAGCTCTTCTCTTCCGAATCATCATACTATCAGCTCACTCAAAGCTCTCCTCTTCCCAATCATCATACTATCAGCTCACTGAAAGCTCTTCTCTTTCTAATCATCATACTATCAGCTCACTCAAAGCTCTTCTCTTTCTAATCATCATACTATCAGCTCACTCATAACTCTCTTCTTCCCAATCATCATACTATCAGCTCACTCAAAGCTCTTCTCTTTCTAATCATCATACTATCAGCTCACTCAAAGCTCTTCTCTTCCGAATCATCATACTATCAGCTCACTCAAAGCTCTTCTCTTTCTAATCATCATACTATCAGCTCACTCAAAGCTCTTCTCTTCCCAATCATCATACTACCAGCTCAGTGAAGGCTCTTCTCTTTTTAATCATCATACTATCAGCTCACTCAAAGCTCTTCTCTTCCCAATCATCATACTATCAGCTCACTCAAAGCTCTTCTCTTCCTAATCATCATACTATCAGTTCACTCATAACTCTCTTCTTCCCAATCATCATACTATCAGCTCACTCAAAGCTCTTCTCTTCCCAATCATCATACTATCAGCTCACTCAAAGCTCTTCTCTTCCCAATCATCATACTATCAGGTCACTTAAAGCTCTTCTCTTTCTAATCATCATACTATCAGCTCACTCAAAGCTCTTCTCTTCCCAATCATCATACTACCAGCTCACTCAAAGCTCTTCTCTTTCTAATCATCATACTATCAGCTCACTCACAACTCTCTTCTTCCCAATCATCATACTATCAGCTCACTCAAAGCTCTTCTCTTCCGAATCATCATACTATCAGCTCACTCAAAGCTCTTCTCTTTCTAATCATCATACTATCAGCTCACTCAAAGCTCTTCTCTTCCGAATCATCATACTATCAGCTCACTCAAAGCTCTCCTCTTCCCAATCATCATACTATCAGCTCACTCAAAGCTCTTCTCTTTCTAATCATCATACTATCAGCTCACTCAAAGCTCTTCTCTTTCTAATCATCATACTATCAGCTCACTCATAACTCTCTTCTTCCCAATCATCATACTATCAGCTCACTCAAAGCTCTTCTCTTCCCAATCATCATACTATCAGCTCACTCAAAGCTCTTCTCTTTCTAATCATCATACTATCAGCTCACTCAAAGCTCTTCTCTTCCCAATCATCATACTATCAGCTCACTCAAAGCTCTTCTCTTTCTAATCATCATACTATCAGCTCACTCAAAGCTCTTCTCTTCCGAATCATCATACTATCAGCTCACTCAAAGCTCTTCTCTTTCTAATCATCATACTATCAGCTCACTCAAAGCTCTTCTCTTCCCAATCATCATACTACCAGCTCACTGAAGGCTCTTCTCTTTTTAATCATCATACTATCAGCTCACTCAAAGCTCTTCTCTTCCCAATCATCATACTATCAGCTCACTCAAAGCTCTTCTCTTTCTAATCATCATACTATCAGCTCACTCATAACTCTCTTGTTCCCAATCATCATACTATCAGCTCACTCAAAGCTCTTCTCTTCCCAATCATCATACTATCAGCTCACTCAAAGCTCTTCTCTTTCTAATCATCATACTATCAGCTCACTCAAAGCTCTTCTCTTCCCAATCATCATACTATCAGCTCACTCAAAGCTCTCCTCTTCCCAATCATCATACTATCAGCTCACTCAAAGCTCTTCTCTTTCTAATCATCATACTATCAGCTCACTCAAAGCTCTTCTCTTTCTAATCATCATACTATCAGCTCACTCATAACTCTCTTCTTCCCAATCATCATACTATCAGCTCACTCAAAGCTCTTCTCTTCCCAATCATCATACTATCAGCTCACTCAAAGCTCTTCTCTTTCTAATCATCATACTATCAGCTCACTCATAACTCTCTTCTTCCCAATCATCATACTATCAGCTCACTCAAAGCTCTTCTCTTCCCAATCATCATACTATCAGCTCACTCAAAGCTCTTCTCTTTCTAATCATCATACTATCAGCGCAGTCATAACTCTCTTCTTCCCAATCATCATACTATCAGCTCACTCAAAGCTCTTCTCTTCCCAATCATCATACTATCAGCTCACTGAAAGCTCTTCTCTTTCTAATCATCATACTATCAGCTCACTCAAAGCTCTTCTCTTTCTAATCATCATGTTATCAGGTCACTGAAAGCTCTTCTCTTCCCAATCAACATACTAGCAGCTCACTCAAAGCTCTTCTCTTTCTAATCATCATACTATCAGCTCATTCTAAGCTCTTCTCTTCCCAATCATCATACTATCAGCTCACTCAAAGCTCTTCTCTTTCTAATCATCATACTATCAGCTCACTCAAAGCTCTTCTCTTCCCAATCATCATACTATTAGCTCACTGAAAGCTCTTCTCTTTCTAATCATCATACTATCAGCTCACTCAAAGCTCTTCTCTTCCCAATCATCATACTATCAGCTCACTCAAAGCTCTTCTCTTTCTAATCATCATACTATCAGCTCACTCATAACTCTCTTCTTCCCAATCATCATACTATCAGCTCACTCAAAGCTCTTCTCTTCCGAATCATCATACTATCAGCTCACTCAAAGCTCTTCTCTTTCTAATCATCATACTATCAGCTCACTCAAAGCTCTTCTCTTCCCAATCATCATACTATCAGCTCACTCAAAGCTCTCCTCTTCCCAATCATCATACTATCAGCTCACTCAAAGCTCTTGTCTTTCTGATCATCATACTATCAGCTCACTCATAACTCTCTTCTTCCCAATCATCATACTATCAGCTCACTCAAAGCTCTTCTCTTCCCAATCATCATACTATCAGCTCACTCAAAGCTCTTCTCTTTCTAATCATCATACTATCAGCTCACTCAAAGCTCTTCTCTTTCTAATCATCATGTTATCAGGTCACTGAAAGCTCTTCTCTTCCCAATCAACATACTAGCAGCTCACTCAAAGCTCTTCTCTTTCTAATCATCATACTATCAGCTCATTCTAAGCTCTTCTCTTCCCAATCATCATACTATCAGCTCACTCAAAGCTCTTCTCTTTCTAATCATCATACTATCAGCTCACTCAAAGCTCTTCTCTTCCCAATCATCATACTATCAGCTCACTGAAAGCTCTTCTCTTTCTAATCATCATACTATCAGCTCACTCAAAGCTCTTCTCTTCCCAATCATCATACTATCAGCTCACTCAAAGCTCTTCTCTTTCTAATCATCATACTATCAGCTCACTCATAACTCTCTTCTTCCCAATCATCATACTATCAGCTCACTCAAAGCTCTTCTCTTCCGAATCATCATACTATCAGCTCACTCAAAGCTCTTCTCTTTCTAATCATCATACTATCAGCTCACTCAAAGCTCTTCTCTTCCCAATCATCATACTATCAGCTCACTCAAAGCTCTCCTCTTCCCAATCATCATACTATCAGCTCACTCAAAGCTCTTGTCTTTCTGATCATCATACTATCAGCTCACTCATAACTCTCTTCTTCCCAATCATCATACTATCAGCTCACTCAAAGCTCTTCTCTTCCCAATCATCATACTATCAGCTCACTCAAAGCTCTTCTCTTTCTAATCATCATACTATCAGCTCACTCATAACTCTCTTCTTCCGAATCATCATACTATCAGCTCACTCAAAACTCTTCTCTTCCCAATCATCATACTATCAGCTCACTCAAAGCTCTTCTCTTTCTAATCATCACACTATCAGCTCACTCATAACTCTCTTCTTCCCAATCATCATACTATCAGCTCACTCAAAGCTCTTCTCTTCCCAATCATTATACTATCAGCTCACTCAAAGCTCTTCTCTTTCTAATCATCATACTATCAGCTCACTCAAAGCTCTTCTCTTTCTGATCATCATACTATCAGCTGACTGAAAGCTCTTCTCTTTGTAATCATCATACTATCAGCTCACTCAAAGCTCTTCTCTTCCCAATCATCATACTATCAGGTCACTGAAAGCTCTTCTCTTTCTAATCATCATACTATCAGCTCACTCATTACTCTCTTCTTCCCAATCATCATACTATCAGCTCACTCAAAGCTCTTCTCTTTCTAATCATCATACTATCAGCTCACTCATTACTCTCCTCTTTCTAATCCTAAGGCTATCTGCTAACTCATCACTCTCCTTTTCCCAATCATCATACTATTAGCTTACTCATAACTCCCCTCTTCCCAATCATCATACTATCACCCCACTCATAACTCTCCTCTTTCTAACCATCATACTATCAGCTCACTCATTACTCTCCTCTTTCTGATCATCATACTATCAGCTAACTCATAAGTCTCCTCTTTCTAATCCTTAAAGGCTAACTCAAAACTCTCGATACAATATGGAAAGACCTTTTCAGCTTTTCGGCCCAACTCAACAAGTTTTCTCGGCTTCTCAGCCCTGCTAATTGCACTCTGGGGAATAAAATGTAATAAAGTCTCCTTGGCTTCTCAGCCCAACTGATACACGAATACAAAACAATACGACCAAAATGGTTTCTCAGCCCAACTAAAGACACACTGGGGAAAAGCTCCTAGCCCACGTAAAACACGAGGGGCGGAACAAAGCCGTGTAAAAGCATGCGAAAGATAACGAACGGCCCATAAAACGAAATACAAACACATGCCGGGACGGAAATAAAACACCCAAACGGCAAAAAGCCGCAACGAACGAAGCAAAACGAAAAATATATGAAGGGAAACAGTAAACTACAATATAGGAAAAAAAGGCAAGTAAACGAGAGGCCAGGGCGCGCAACTACAAGACAAACAAACATAAGCCTACGACCTGGCGAAATGAACGGTAGCAAACGGCGAGCAAAGCCGGCAAAAACCAAAACAAAATTATACTTGCAACTGTTGATTAGCTTGAGCGTCATCTTGAAGAATCGCCTGAGCGGCCTGAACGCCTTGAGCGGCCGGAACTTGAGCAACTTCATCGGCCGGCATTGCAGCAAACTTTAGAGCGAGCAAGTATTAGGGAGCATAAGAAAACCACGATGGCAACGGCAACGGGAACGTCACCAAACAAAAGTTTTAATAAGCACTACAATGGCTGTGCATGTGTGTTATAATTCTTGGTACATTTCTTTGCCGTTCTCTGCAAAATAACAACGTGAAATGACCAAATTCTGTGTCGTCTGGAGAACGTGAACCACCACGGCCAATGTTTTAAATTTTTATTTCAAATTTATCGCTGTGTTCGGGATTTAGTTTTGCGATAGTTTTGGTGGTATTAAACAAAGTAAATGATTTCAGAGTATCGCGAGACTCGTAGGTAAAATATAAAATCGTATTTTAATCGACATTGTCCTCGGCGTCTCCGTCGTGGTTTGTTAAACTCCCTATTAAGCTTCGAGCACGCTATTTACGTGAAAGTGATCTGAGTACATTCAGGGAGTCGGATCTTATACTCGCTCTGCAAGGGACTGGTGCGAATAGTGTTTCATCTGCAATTTGAAAATCAATCTTCATCAGCCTTTTCCACCTTAACATTAATTCTTTCACAATCATCTTTTTGTAGAATCTTAGCCTTTACTCATATACCCTGGAAGTCACACATTGGTTGAAATTGAGATATGTTGTTACAGGGCATCTGTGGAAAGGAATTGTCATGTTACTAATTAACATGTGGTGTTATTCAAGATATTGTTGTAACCAGTTGTGTACACCTCTTCGAATGCTCTTCGTTTTCTTGGACATTATCAATATTTACTAGTATTTTCTTATCTTGAATTTCTTTGAGGCCCGGATGCTTTTCTTCTATTACTTCAGCTTTTGTGAGCTAAGTTTGCAGTTGTAATTCAAAGTAGGAGCTTCCACTGCTAGTGCTCTCATGTCAATAATTTTGTGGATAAAGCCACAAATTTAGATGTTCATCAGTTTCCCTGTAAATGAAGATGGGAAAAATAAAACAGAATTGACTCAGAATGTAGTATCAAAGGAATGCTAGTGATAATGAACTGTGATTTGATGTGATGTATGATGTACTATCGAACAACGTAATGAATACTGACTCAACTCAATCACTGGATGGTTGGGCATTCGAGGAAGCTAGAAAATAATATCAAGAAATTTGGCTGCTGAGATCGATTACTGTATGTATAAACCACTGAGCGCCAGTAGCAAAACATGCTTAAGAGTGATTTTCTGAGAGTGTGGAGAATCGTAAGACAGTCACGAAAAATCGATTTTTCTTTTATTTCGCCGAAACATACCTTTGGGTGAACTTATTCAAGGAAAAATAGTTCAAAGTTCCGACGATTTATTGTACGGCCAAAATTAAAGAAAGTTCGAAATTTGCATATAATGGCGGTTTTCGCGGCTTAAGAGGCCCTGCGCCTAAGAAACGACCGATGATTTCCAGCTAAAAAATAAAATCGGCTGATTTTTATCTCCCAAGCAGAGGTTACCGAATACTATTTAAAAATGAATTTCTTTTGTTTCAGTTTCGCTTTAAACCAAAAATATCGAGCCGCAAACTTTTTCCGTCTGATAGCAGCAAAATCAGGCCGAAAATAAGCCCCCCGCAAAAAACTGTTCAGAAATTACTATCGCAACGCAAAATAACGAGAAAACTACACAGTGTTGAAGAAAAAGGCCTTTTAATGCAATATCATTCCATAAACATCAAAAAACTGCCGAAGCGATTAAAAAATAAAGTTTCAAATATTGCATACTAAATTAGATGGAGTGTTGGAACTGATTTTAAAATAATTATTTCTCAAAAGTTTAACGCTTTTGAAAGCAATCACAGTGATGAATTAGACATTGGAGGGATATACATCACGTTTCTGGAAAAACATTTTTCGGCCAAAGTATACTGACTTTGTACAAAGCGTTCAAAGTTACCGTGTTTACCGTTATCCTGCTACTTCGGCGAAACACTTCTCTTTTGCCAATACGGCCGTGGATAGCGTGGTAAACGCCACTTTAAACCTTGCTAGGCATTCAAAGACCATCCTGAGTAGAAGGACGTAGAATTAAAAGAGAAAGGAAGATGAAAAATACGCAGAAAAAGAAAATAACTCAAAATTACCATCTGCTAACGAAAGTTGAATCTGGAAAATGTCGTGGCGTGACAGCGGCCATTGACGTCATTTGTCACGTCAAGTCGCAAGAGCGTGGGAAAACGAGTCTGCAATGTCCTTCGGGTGGTCAGCGGCTAGGGATCCAGTCGTGACCTCATAACTCAGATCACGCTGCGGCCAAAACGGTGTGGCGGTTGGGGAAGTATTTCTTTTTCAGTGACCATCATTTGTGAGAAATAATATAACATTGTTCCACTAAACGTTTTCTGGCCGGGAAAAATTGTTTTCCTATTTGTGCATTCGTTTGGATTCCGCCGCTATTTATACAAATGACATCAATGGCCGCTGTCACGCCACGACATTTTCCAGATTCAACTTTCGTTAGCAGATGGTAATTTCGGGTTTTTATTTTCTTTTTCTGCGTATTGTTCACCTTCCTTTCTCTTTTAATTCTACGTCCTTCTACTTAGGATGGTCTTTGAATGCCTAGCAAGGTTTAAAGTGGCGTTTACCACGCTATCCACGGCCGTATTGGCAAAAGAGAAGTGTTTCGCCGAAGTAGCAGGATAACGGTAAACACGGTAACTTTGAACGCTTTGTACAAAGTCAATATACTTTGGCCGAAAAATGTTTTTCCAGAAACGTGATGTATATCCCTCCAATGTCTGATTCATCACTGTGATTGCTTTCAAAAGCGTTGAACTTTTGAGAAATAATTATTTTAAAATCAGCTCCAATGCTCCATCTAATTTAGTATGCAATATTTGAAACTTTATTTTTTAATCGCTTCGGCAGTTTTTTGATGTTTATCGAATGATGTTGCATTAAAAGGCCTTTTTCTTCAACACTGTGTAGTTTTCTCATTATTTTGCGTTGCGATAGTAATTTCTGAACAGTTTTTTGCGGGGGCTTATTTTCAGCCTGATTTTGCTGCTATCAGACGGAAAAAGTTTGCGGCTCGATATTTTTGGTTTAAAGCGAAACTGAAACAAAAGAAATTCATTTTTAAATAGTATTCGGTAACCTCTGCTTGGGAGATAAAAATCAGCCGATTATATTTTTTAGCCGGAAATCATCGGTCGTTTCTTAGGCGCAGGGCCTCTTAAAATGTTCAGAATTTCACAAATTTACGAAAACAGTGGGGGTGTAAAAACAATCCTATGAAAACAAAACTTGGCACAAATATTATTTCATTCTTATACTTTAAAATCATGTAATAATTTTCTTGAAGTTTTGTTTGTAGCTTTTTAACGAAGGGTATTTGCACAGCCGCTATTTTAGTCTCTTGGCAAGGAACAAATAAAGGCCACCTTTGACTAGTATAAATGGCCTCTGGTATATATCATTTGGTCAAAATATCTACATTCTAGGAAACCTTGGTTATTGTTTTTTTCACCTGAAAAGTTATAGCTCTGGGAATTAAAATGTTCCCCGTCAGTAAAATAAAATGTTACGGCATGTAAGCGAGTTCAATTTTATGCAAATCACAAGGTTATTCTTTGGAAGTCAACGGTTTTTCCCACTCGATTTATGGCCCAAGCGCGAAGCGCGCGGGTCATAAATCCAAGGGGAAAAAACGAGGATCCGTAACTTACAGTACGGACCGAGAAGACGAGGTTAGTAAGATATTTATTATCTCTCTACTGTGTGCCTGACGGGTTCGGAAACGATTTCTAATCACGCGGACTCGGAAAGGCTTCAAATTTCTGACGCACCTCGAAAGCAAAACGAGTAAGTTTGAAACTCATTGTTTTTACGTCGTTAGCACGCTTTATTACATAATTTAGTGTATAAGAAAGTTTTAAACTTTCACTTGCTATAAAAGTTAAGAACATTTATCGATAAATCACGAAACAGTTTGACAACAAAACGAACTTTAAATTTCAGCGGGCCGTACTCTCCTTGACCAATCACAGCGCGCGTACTAACTGAGAGATATAATAATGTACAATATCCCCTAGAAATTTTCAAGTGTAGTACTCTGTTTAGCAAAACATGTGTAATAAGATTTTTATCGTCAAACAACCCTTTTTTACCCTTTTTACCAACATAATTTTTTAAAGTGAGAGTCAATGAAATTGCCGATACAAGTTTACAGTAGAACAGTATTGCAGGGATTTGAAGTAGTGCCAGTCTTGCCCGTGGTGAAGGGCAATGCTTTATTTCCCTAGAGTCTTCATTTACAACTTCTTTGTTTTGTAAAAGAAGTTTGTCTAACCATCGCAGTTCTGATTTGCCAGTACCTATATCACTGTAACACACTTGCTTACACTCTGGCCATCGTAACAAGGAATATTCCAGGAAATACTTATTCTTCAGAGTTTTTATCTCTAAATATAATCAACAGTCTGTTACTGATACTATGTTGACATCAACTGAATTTTTACAAGAAAAAACAAGTGCAATGTTTAGCTAGCTTATGTATATTATGTGCTTTGGCTAGCTAAACATTGCGGAAGGTAACACCTGCAGGCATTTCACTTTCATGCTTACTTTATTCGTTTTCATCACCGAGTATTTTTTTATGGCTCAACATTTTTGCTATTTGTATTTATTGTTGCTCATAACTGATTATCCCATACAACAACAAAAACAACAGTTTATTTTCTACTACTGTAAACAACTAAAAGAATTTACAAGATTGTAATTATAAATATATAAATAAACAGTACAGTACATACAGTAGTGGGACACCCAAAATAACTAAAAAGCTAAACTAGTTGGGTGACCGTAATTATAATAATTAAAAATGTAAGAGTCAGGAAAGAGGCACAACAAATACATTGGTACACATAAGTATCACAAACTTGGTACAAGATTAAATATACAAAACAAAACAAAATAAATAGATATAAACCATCAAAATATCAGTAAAGATTAATAGAGACTAATGAAATGCGAAGTTAGTTCTTTTTTAAATTGATTAGAAGTACAACACTTGAATCTTTCATCGAGTTCATTCCATAATTTAGGTCCATTAAATCGAATATTAAATTTGTATGTGCATCAAAATTTGAGAAAGTAATTAAACGGATGTTGCCCCAAACTATACAGCCGTAGGAGAGAAAAGGAAGAATAATGGCATGGTATAATTGAACTAGCGTTTTCGTATTAACAAAATGTCTAATCTTAGATAGGACACCAATACCCCTAGATATTTTTTTTGAAATTTGTTGAATTTGTTCTTTCCAATTTAGATGACAGTCTATGAGAATGCCAAGGTACTTAACACTCTTTTGTTGATTAATTGGCTTACAATCTATTTCAATGTTCAAGGAATTGTTTATCTTTTTTTGATGAGGATGAAATATTACAAAATGTGTTTTAGTAATACTGAGAGATAGTTTGTTGGCACAAAGCCATAGGCTAATTTCACTGAGTTCTCGATTAACATTTTGCTCTAGATGCTGTAAATCACCATGGGTATAAAATAGATTAGAATCATCAGCAAATAAATGGAAATCAAAAATAGATGAACAATTAGTGAAATCATTAATATAAATCAGGAATAATACTGGGCCAAGCATAGAGCCTTGTGGTACCCCACATGTTATTTGCAGAGGATCTCAGTCAAAATTGTTTAGAGAAATAAATTGCTGTCTGTTAGTTAAGTATGAGCGGAACCACTCATTTGGTAAACCACGAATTCCATAATGTTCCAGTTTAGCTAAGAGAATGTTGTGATCTACTGTATCGAAGGCTTTACTTAAGTCCAAAAATATCCCGCAAGAATATAATTTACTTTCAATGGCTCTTTGGATTTTATCAGTGATAAGCATAGAGGCCTGAGTAGTGGAGCGTCCACTACGAAAATCAAATTGATTATTATCTAGTACATTATGTTTATCAAGAAAATTAACTAATCTATTAAACATTAGCTTCTCCATTATTTTATGGAAAACAGATAACAGAGTAATTGGTCTATAATTGGATACTAAAGCCTGATTACCACTTTTGTATAGAGGTATTACTCTCCCAATTTTTAACTTATCTGGCACTTATGGGGCGCCGTTTGTAAATTTATTATTTAGACCGAATTTATGCCATTTTCCCCTTATTTATAAATAATTGGAAACGCCACAAAATTTGTTTATAAATAAGACACAAGAACTTGTCCGTTGATATGTAAATAATTATTTTAGGTACGTTCTGATTTATAAATAATCTTTTACCATAGAGTTATTATATATAAATAATGAACTAAACAACTTCAATTATTTATAAATCAGGTCATCTCTAAAATAGTTATTTACATATCATAAAGTTTGTAAATGCCATTATTTATAAATAAATTACTTCGCCGGGAGTGTAAATTCATTATTTAGAAATAATAAATTTCACCTCACCGAGTGTAAATTTATTATTTATAAATAATGAACTTCACTGAGTGTGTAAATTTATTATTTATAAATAATGAACTTCACTGAGTGTGTAAATTCATTATTTAGAAATAATGAATTTCTCCTCGCCGAGTGTAAATTTATTGTTTATAAATAATGAACTTCATTGAGTGTGTAAATTCATTATTTAGAAATAATGAAGTTTCATTTCGCCGACTGTAAATTTATTATTTAGAAATAATGAATTTAACCGTGTGTGTAAATTCATTATTTAGAAATTCATTATTTAGAAATAATGAAGTTTCATCTCGCCAACTGTAAACTTATTATTTAGAAATAATGAATTTAACCGTGTGTGTAAATTCATTATTTAGAAATTCATTATTTAGAAATAATGAAGTTTCATCTCGCCGACTGTAAATTTATTATTTAGAAATAATGAATTTAACCGTGTGTGTAAATTCATTATTTAGAGATTAATTATTTAGAAATAATGAAGTTTCATCTCGCCGAATGTAAATTTATTACTTAGCTCTTATTAACCGAGCTGGAGGTCTGTATGGGAGAATCTTGACCGAGGTCGTGAGTACAGACCGAACGCAGTGAGGTCTGTACACACGACCGAGGTCAAGATTCTCCCATACAGACCGACTTAGCTCGGTTAATAAGATGTTTATTATATGGCAAAGAAGAAAACTTTAATTCGTTTAATGTAACTGGTTTGCCGACAGTTTGCTTGCGAACGGCGATGAGCTTAACTTAAACCTGCCGAAATTTGCTCGTTCTCTTTACTTGTTTGTTTTGTCATCAGGCTTTTTGGCAGTGCCATAAATGATTGAGAAGAAAATAAAAGAAAATGGTGAACATTTTTGTATTTCAGTTTGCTACTTTGTCAACGCAAAATGAAGCCGGTCTAGTTAGATGCCGGTCTAGATGGGAAAATCTAGACCGCGGTCAATATCGATTTCAGCCAATAATATTCGTGAATTCGGTAGTTCCTAGTGTTTGTGAGACGCAGCCATATAATAATTAGAAATAATGAACTTCACTGAGTATGTAAATTCATTATTTAGAAATAATAAAAGTATGAATGACTGACCCAGCGTCTCTTGCCCGATCGATTTCGGAGGCTTTTTCTCGCGCTATAAGTGAGACAGTTAATGCTGCCCTTGCTCAGGTACGTATGCAGCCTGAAATTCAGCAGTGGCGGATCTAGGGGAGGCCCCCCCCCCTCCTATTTTGGTTAATTGAGTTTAAGCGAGAATCACGCTTCAAATATCTATTATGTAGTTCTTATTCACTCAACAATTCGGCAGCTCACACTGCAATAGGAACAACGACAACGACAACGACAACGACAACAACTACTCAAAGGCCGAGGTAACAGGTAAATTTTAAGCCAAGAAATTGCTGCATGAAGAAAATGCAGAACTTTTAAAATCGGGAAATCGAATAATGTCTTTCGATGTTTAGATAGTTCTTTGTACCCTGTGAACAGGCTCACGTTGGAGCACAAACGCGCTCGGCGTAGCTGAGAGCGAGAAATCCACGGGCGAAGCCGCGAGAGGAGAAAGTCACTTTCTTGGCGCCTCTTTCCCGCCGATCGCTATTCCTCTTCGTCACTCGCGTGTTTGATTCAAACGTGAGCCCGCTCGCAGGTTAAATTCTTTGTGACCTTTGTGACCTTTGGACGGATAGCTGTGTGACACACTTTGTTTGGCTTGATGAAGTCACGGCTGGGCATGTCTATTCCAGGCAAGTCTAAAGATCGTACACGTGGAAAGCTAAATTCATTTACGTTTAAACCATTATTGAATTTCAATAGAAATCAGACCTTTCACTTAACACGCCAAGCGATTTTTATTTTCTTCATGCAGCAGTTTCTTTTCTTAAAATTTACCTGTTACCTCGGCCTTTGAGTAGTTGTTCCTGTTGCAGTGTGAGCTGCCGAATTGCTGAGTGAATAAGAACTCCATAATAGAGAGTTGAGGCGGGGGGTTGGGGGGGGGGGGAGAACGGGTTCCCCGGGCCCCTCCCCCAGATCCGCCAGTGCTGAATTTCAGGCTACATACCGCCGCCGTTACCTACTTGAGCAAGGGTAGCATTAACTGTCTCACTTATAGCGCGAGAAACAGCCTCCGAAATCGATCGGGCAAGAGACGCTGGGTCAGCCATTCATACTTTCATTATTTCTAAATAATGAATTTACATACTCAGTGAAGTTCATTATTTCTAAGTAACAAATTTACACTCGGCGAGATGAAACTTCATTATTTCTAAATAATGAATTTCTAAATAATGAATTTACACACACGGTTAAATTCATTATTTCTAAATAATAAATTTACAGTCGGCGAAATGAAACTTCATTATTTCTAAATAATGAATTTACACACTCAATGAAGTTCATTATTTATAAATAATAAATTAACACTTGGCGAGGAGAAATTCATTATTTCTAAATAATGAATTTACACACTCAGTGAAGTTCATTATTTATAAATAATAAATTTACACTCGGCGAGGTGAAATTTATTATTTCTAAATAATGAATTTACACACTCAGTGAAGTTCATTATTTATAAATAATAAATTTACACACTCAGTGAAGTTCATTATTTATAAATAATAAATTTACACTCGGTGAGGTGAAATTTATTATTTCTAAATAATGAATTTACACTCCCGGCGAAGTAATTTATTTATAAATAATGGCATTTACAAACTTTATGATATGTAAATAACTATTTTAGAGATGACCTGATTTATAAATAATTGAAGTTGTTTAGTTTATTATTTATATATAATAACTCTATGGTAAAAGATTATTTATAAATCAGAACGTACCTAAAATAATTATTTACATATCAACGGACAAGTTCTTGTGTCTTATTTATAAACAAATTTTGTGGCGTTTCCAATTATTTATAAATAAGGGGAAAATGGCATAAATTCGGTCTAAATAATAAATTTACAAACAGCGCCCCATAGGCACTAAACCCAGAGAAAAAGAACAATTAAATAAATAAGATAATGGATGACACAAGCTGCTCTTGAATAATTTAAGAATTGTCACTGGAATGCTATGTGGCCCCAGTGCTTTACTTGCATTTAAGCTGGAAATAATATTCTCAACTTCAGTTGGTGATACTGGTGATAAATAAAAACTGTTGCATTGTGAATTTGTTAAATATTCCACAAAGGTTCTATTGCCAGGTTGAATACCATTGGCCAACATTGGCCCAACTGAGGCAAAATATTTGTTGAAGACATCAGCTATACCTTTGGCATCAGTTAAAGTGTTACCATCGACTGTTAATCTATTTGGGAAGGACAATTTACTACGCTTGGAGCTAATAAGCTGCTTAATACCCTTCCATGTGGCTTTTGCATTATTAACATGATAAGTAAAATATCCTTTATAATATAGTTTTTTACTAACAATTAAAATATGCTTTAGTTTGTTCTTGTAAATTTTATAGCGAGAGTGATTACTTTGAGACTTACTTTTCAAATAATGCTTAAATAGCTTATTTTTAGTCTTAATAGATTTACGAATACCCTGAGTAATCCAAGGTTTGGACTTAAATTTTGCTTCTCGTTTACTTAATTTTTTTCAAGGAACGTGCTTATCTATTGTAGCATTGACTACAGAGTAAAAGGAATCAAACAACTGATTGATGTCATTATCCCTAAAAACATTATCCCACTGAATTGACTGGACATCTGTTAAAAAAATTATCCTGATCAAAGCAAGAATAATCACGAGCAAACCTGGTCACATTGCTTGCTGTCCAAGACAGTTTGTTGATAATTAAGAAATTTGGTAAATGATCTGTAAGGTCACAAATCAAATTTCCACTAGTAGCAACAAATTCATTAGAATTAAAGAAAATATTATCAATTAATGTTGCTCTGTGATCAGTGATTCTTGTAGGCTGCAGAATGTGTGGTAAGAAGCCATAAGAAATCACAGTATTAATGAATTCCTCAGTTATCTGACAGTCTTCAAAGTTCAGAAGATTTATGTTAAAGTCACCCATGAATAAACATAACTTATTACTTTTTGAAAGTTTCTCAAGAGTTGAGAAGAGATATTTGTTAAAGTCCTCATTTTTACCACTTGGGTGTCTATATATGACAGCGCACAGAACATTTTTTAATCTCAATCCATAGAGATTCAAACTCTTTTGTCGTTAAACAAAGATCATCTCGAATATGAAATTGAATCCCCTCTTTGATGAAGAACCCTACACCACCAGCATTAGTCACAGTTGGCTTGGAGACAAAATCATATTCTTCAATAGCAATGTTGCTAGTTAGATCATAGTTACTTTTTATCTTTGTTTCAGAAAGGCCAATAAGATCGAATGAATGCTGTAGATCTGATAGCAGCATTGTCAAACCATCATGGTTAGCAGAAAGACTTCTTATGTTGAAATGAATTGTAGAAAAGAGAGGCATAGATTTGCTCTGAGAAATATCCTCATTATTAAGAAAGTCTTCTAGAGTGTAATATTTAAAGTCTGGCTGCTGCATTATATTATTTTCCACATCATGATTATTAAGACTGGATATCTTCTCAAGTTTAGATAACAAGTCAAACCGCGGTAAGTTATCTATAAGTGTATGACATAATATATAAATAAGTAACGAACAGTAAGTTTTAACTTAGCCAGTTGGTTGTGGTGAGGAGGGATGAACTCTACCATCTTGCTTCAAGACATCCAAATCCGATTTCTTTTTTATGGCAACAGCAGGGCTTTGTGAATCTCTACGAAGATAGATACGACCATAGAATGTCCAGATGTACTTGTACTTCAGATCCTTTCTAACTTTCAAACTGTCCTTAAAAAGATCCTTGTTGATTTGAGTAAGGTTTCCTGAGATATAAATCTTGTTCTCGGAATGTAATCCAAGATCCAGGTCTTCTAATGTCTTATCTCGTGGGAATTTTCTTGCTTTATAGAAGCGATCTCTCAGTTCTCTTCGTACAAATTTCACAATTATATTGGGCGCTCTGAAGCGCGAAGAATTCCATGAAGCTTGCAAGCCTTCCCTAACTACATCTTTGTAGGACTGTTTTGGTAGTCGATGACTTACGGATAAATCGCTTTCCGTGATATCTACTCCTATTAATGAGCCTACTTTTATTGCAATTTCCTTCGTGTTTTCGTCTTCTGCTTCGGGTATGCCGGTAATTTCTACGCACTCCCGGCGAGAATACTGTTCTAAATTGTTCAATGAAGCTTCGCAGAATTGCAGTTTGCTGGCCAGTTTAGCATTTTCGGCTTCTAAACTCGCATTCCTTGCCTCAAGTGAATCAAGTCTTGTTTGTAGAGCCTTATAGTTGTCATCAACTTTTTTGAATAGGTCGTCTAGCCTGGAGTGAATCGGCTTAAGTTTGCTATCGAGCAGCGACTCAAGGTCCTTAAGAGAAGGCTTGTCGTTTGATGGCATTTCACTTGTTACATAAACGGACACACGGAGACACCAAAAAATAAAGAAAAACGCTGTAAAAATCTGCATTAAGCAGTGAACGGAAGACGTATCACACGCAGTAAGCAAAACACGTCCGCCATCTTTGCTGACCGCTGACCGCTCAATATGACACACACACAATATGAATCCAATATGAATTCATGATATGAATTTCTTTGTTTTAATGTATTTTTCGGCTTTAAAACCAATCCCATCATTTTTATAGAAATTGCTATTACTCATCAACCAATCAGCAGCCTGCACTATCTTCTAAGGGTTGAATTATTTAAGAGGGGCCCTCTGTAAATTTCAACTATGGCCAGTTGGACCAGAAAAAATCAAATTTCTCAAACTTTCTCAGATGAATGGTCTAGATAAGTGATTCACAAAAATATAACTTTCAGTTCAATTCGATTCGTATTTTAGCGCTGGAGCCACCATCCTGGTTTTGTCCCTCTGAGAGGGCTTTCAGCGGCCATTTTAGGGCACATTTTTAACAATTTGCCATACAAAGAAAACGATGTAAATCCGGGTAAAAACCCTTTACTCGAGACAAGCAAATGTTTCTTGTTACATTGAGAGGCTGTTTTGGCAATTTGATCATCACCTGATTTTTTTACAGAATTTTAAATTTCTTCCCTTTCGGACTACTCATGAAGCGCCATAAAAGAGGCGAAGTTTAAAGGAAAATATCGCCAAAAGTACATCACTTGAGATCCCAAAACTACCCTCCACTTAAAGAGCAATGTCTCACCTGTAAAAACATGCAATAAAATTTTGGGGCAGTTAAAACTGTAAAATGTTAGAAGAAGAAGTTTAAGCTGTGCTTTTGTCAACAAAGACCGCCGTCCTAATTAGCATAATAACGTGAAAATAACGATGCACAGAGAAAATAATGATATATTCCACTTACCTCGCGACATGTCGACAACTGGATGTTTCACGATGCCTCATGTTATATTTCCAGTATGTTTCAGCCACATTTTCGGTGATTAGTGCACGAAATCACTCTCAGACATCGCCACAGTTAAGCAGATTTGAACTCTCCGAAGCCCGCTTCATAACATTTATCAATATTATTTGTCTTTCGTCTCATAAGCCGCCGTTGACAAGAGGTTTAACAATTTGCTGAGATCCTAACTGACCCAGAAGTCTGTTAGCAGCCTTTAAAATCCTCCTCTTAATCGAGGATTCTCATCAAGAACTCGTTTAAGCTCAGTTTTGTTTTGATCTGTTGTGCACCCGCCATTTCTCCGCAGATTGCGTTACATTTGACAAATGCACATTCCAACGGGTACGGGTAGGGTGGGTAGGAAGTGCAAATGCAACCGACATTAAAGCCATTTTACGCATTTCTGTGGCTAAACTAGTAACTGGCTTTGCCAGAATGATTTGAACATTGTTGAAACATTGTTGAAACATACGAAACGTCAAGTAAATGAACTTTGTTTTTTAACATTAGTTTTTTTTTGTCATGTTTATCACCGCAGTTTGCGTGTTATTTCTTATCAAGCTACGATGGCCAAAGAAAAAGAGTATTTACGACATGATTTGAACACGAGCTTCTGCTTGCAGGCATTTTCTAGGTTATTTTTGCAGGGTGTGTGTGTGTGTGTGGGGGGGGGGGGGGTCGTGTATTAAAAAAAAAAAAAGGAAAAAAAGACAACGATAGACAGGACATTGATTGATTTAACAGGATACAAGATATTTAGGACAAAAATTAATAGGATAAGAGATACACCGACACCCCCCCTAACTATGGGGCCTCAACAATGGCCTGCTATTTAGGATAAAATAAAAGTATGTCAACTGTTATAAGCATTTATTCTGGACTCTAAGTACTTATATCACGGTGGAATATGAAATTTTTGTATCGGATTTTAGGGGTTTTGAGGTTAGGCAACGCAGCTCCTTGTTAGTAATTTCGAAGCCCACACTTGTTACACTGAATAGATAGATAAAGACGGGGCTGGAGAATAAACAGAGAATTTAATGTGTCCCAAATTCTGTACCGTTTAACACGAATTTCTTACATGACAACCTTTGTGTCTGCAAATTAAGGAAATCAAGGCACAACATTCCACACTACATTTGTAAAGAACTATCCTAACCTCATTGACAGCCATTAGTTTTTGGCGAGAATTTTCATTTATTACAAATAGAATACGGATAGAACTCCAATAAAAAGCCTCTTACTTGTTTTTTTTGTGTTGTTGTTGCTTAGCATTATACTTGTGTCTTTCGCTGCCCGAAATGCCATCAAATGCTGCGAAAGGCAACAGACTGACAAGTAGTGCGCAAGAAGTAGTGATAAGCGGCGTTTTATTGGATGTCCTTTTTCTAAGCGGTTCCGCTTTTGCCTCAGATAAGGAAATGCTCAGAAAAGTACTGAAGAGCGATTTACAGCATGGTTCATGTTGACTTGTTCCTGAAAGAGAAACCCTATTTGACAAGGCCAAAATATGATATAGCGACAATCGTGGTGTTCACCCCGTCCTAGCAAATTCTACTCTTCCAGCCCCTGCTGAAGAAATTAAACCTAAAGGCTGGGCCCTGAAAGTGACGAAAAAGGCCACTAGTTTCAATGAAAAACAGAAAAAAACTACCTTGAAGAAAAGTTTTTCTCGCGTCAGGAGACGGCCATAAAAGTCGAAGCAATTACTGTAGCACAAAAAATGAGGCGCTCAAAAGATCAGGCCAGAATTAGGCGGTTCACCTGGGATGCGTTCCTGACTCCTTGCGACGTTTAATCCTTCCTCTCGAGAATGGCCTCAAAGCTCACAAACAGACAGGAGAAGGTCCTCCAAGAAGACACAACCGCTGCTGAGAATCAAGCTGCAGATATTTTTGACAATTGTCAGTTAACTCATTCAATTGCTCCTGACTCATTCAACTTGTGTGCCTCAAACGCATCTATAATATCTTTAAAAAGCTAAGCGTCCGCCAGATTAAGAAAACGTGGAAAAAGTAGATCATAGCCAGGGTTATTAGAATCCACAAAGAAAACTGGGGTAGTCATTAATTTTTCCGAGATAATTAGCTACTGCTGATGGTAGCATTTTTCTGAAAAAAAGGTAAAGATATTTCTTCACAGATTCTCCTAAGGTTCGCCTTTACATGCAGAAAACTAAACATATTAAAAAACCTCTTTAAACTACGTGGTAAGTGGTAACATAAAAACCACTTTTAATATGTATTTAATAACAGAATCGTCGGAACAGCGCTTTGAACGTCCCTGGACAGCACTCCTCTGGCTTAGCCAAAATACAGTCTACATAACTTTCCCTCACAGCCAAAAACTACTGCATTGTTGAATAGGCTTGCCACTTCCAATTCATACCATAAAATGTAGCTGTAATCACCCCTTTTTCAAAAGTTAAATGAGTTGTTTCATCCTTTCGAAAACTTTGTCGGTGTCCGTTACATTTTTTCCTGTTACTTCCCAAGTATGTTAAACACTGACGTCTCTCGCAGTTGGTTTGCGCGCGCATTATACCATCTACAGTTGAATTTTAGTATGATTTTTTCTACGGATACGATAAAAGCTAGTTTTTCAGCTAGAAGCCGTTCACAGTTAGTGCTTAGCGATATGCTGCTTTTCTGGTAATCCCGGTTTTAGTACAGGCTAGTAATTTTAGTGCGAAATTTGTTTCGGCCACAATAGGATTTTTTTTAAAGTCGCAGGCCTGGTCATTCTCGTCCCCAGAACCCACGATCCTTCTGGCCTGCGGCAGGAATCGAGAGCTCTGGCCTGACCCGCCCGATTTTCTGAGCATATGCAGAGTATTCGTTTCGTATTCTCAGCCAATCAGATTTGCCAGATTTGACGGGAAGTCCGTGAATTGCTGACTTCCGGTGTTGGACGAGCCCAGAGCTCTCGATCCCTGCAGCAGGCCAGAAGGATCGTGGGCTCTGGGGACGAGAATGCACGCTTGGTAGGGTAGTTAATTACGTCACTAGTTCCAACCCAAGCGCGCGCCTGGCGTTTAAACCATGCCTTACGTAATGCACAGACCATGTGCCCACAAAAAAGAAGGCACCGTCCTTAACTGCCCTTCAGTAATTTTCTGAGCATTTTCTTTTCTGATGCAAAAGTGAAACGGCTAAGAAAATGTAAGGAGTTTCAATAAAACGTCGCTTACCATTACTTCCTGCGCACTATTTGTCAGTCTGTTGTCTTTTGCAAAATTTGATGGCACTTCCGGCAGCGAAAGACACAACTGTCCCGCTTTATCTGGTCTAAACATGCTCTACCCCATTAATTTTCCCCTAAATTTCTTGCATGCTATTAATTTTTTACCCAAATATCCAGTATCCTGAAAACCCCTAATAGGGCCTCACTGATGAACTGATAAAGCTGATCAAGATACACAGATCATAATCTCTTGACCTGCAACTGTCTATCGTTTTCTTTTTTTCTTTATTTTTTTAATACACGACCCCCCCCCTCCCACCCCACCCCCATCTACCCTGCAAAAATAAACTAGAAAATGCCTGCAAACAGAAGCTCATGTTCAAATCATTCTGGGAAAGTCAGTTACTAGTTTAGCCACAGAAATGCGTAAAGTGGCTTTAATGTCGGTTGCATTTGCACTTCCTACCCACCCTACCCCTACCCGTTGGAATGTGCATTTGTCAAATGTAACGCAATCTGTGGAGAAATGGCGGGTGCATAACAGATCAAAACAAAACTGAGCTTAAACGAGTTCTTGATGAGAATCCTCGATTAAGAGGAGGATTTTAAAGGCTGCTAACAGACTTCTGGGTCAGTTAGGATCTCAGCAGATTGTTAAACTTCTTGTCAACGGCGGCTTATGAGACGAAAGATAAATAATATTGATAGATGCTATGAAGCGGGCTTCGGAGAGTTCAAATCTGCTTAACCGTGGCGATGTCTGAGAGTGATTTCGTACACTAATCACCGAAAATGTGGCTGAAACATACTGGAAATATAACATGAGGCATCATGGAACATACAGTTGTCGACATGTCGCGAGGTAAGTGGAATATATCATTATTTTCTCTGTGCATCGTTATTTTCACGTTATTATGCTAATTAGGACGGCGGTCTTTGTTGACAAAAGCACAGCTTAAACTTCTTCTTCTAACATTTTACAGTTTTAACTGCCCCAAAATTTTATTGCATGTTTTTACAGGTGAGACATTGCTCTTTAAGTGGAGGGTAGTTTTGGGATCTCAAGTGATGTACTTTTGGCGATATTTTCCTTTAAACTTCGCCTCTTTTATGGCGCTTCATGAGTAGTCCGAAAGGGAAGAAATTTAAAATTCTGTAAAAAAATCAGGTGATGATCAAATTGCCAAAACAGCCTCTCAATGTAACAAGAAACATTTGCTTGTCTCGAGTAAAGGGTTTTTACCCGGATTTACATCGTTTTCTTTGTATGGCAAATTGTTAAAAATGTGCCCTAAAATGGCCGCTGAAAGCCCTCTCAGAGGGGCAAAACCAAGATGGTGGCCCCAGCGCTAAAATACGAATCGAATTGAACTGAAAGCTATATTTTTGTGAATCACTTATCTAGACCATTCATCTGAGAAAGTTTGAGAAATTTGATTTTTTCTGGTCCAAATGGCCATAGTTGAAATTTACAGAGGGCGCCTCTTAAGAGTGCCTGCCTGTAAAAATCAGACAAATTCTTAATTTCGCGGCAAGGGTCGAAAATTCGATTTCGCTCACATTCTTATGATAGATAGGCTAAGGCATGACAAAAACTTCTGGATAGTTTTTTTTGGCAAAATATCCTTTTATTTCAAAGAAATATGCAAATTACCAAATTCCGTTAAAATCGTCATTTGAGAGCCTCGCATGCAAAACCACATAATTCTTCCGTCTTTAAAACACTCAAATATTTTTGTGCAATGTTTAAATGTGTACTGGGTTCATTTTAGGGAATGTTGCGTTGTCTTTTTGGGTGCAAAATAATTAAATTTCGAAGACATGTATTTCATTCACTTAAAAGTACTTCGTGAATATAATTAATTTTCACTATGTGCGAAACCTTCAAATGGATTAAGCTTCTGGTGGTTAAATCGCAGAAGGATGGGCTACAAACTCCTGTAAAAATTTCTTTGGGTAAATGATTGTGAGCGACGCGAGAGCTTTTCAAAGTACGTCAAAAATGCAAATATTTGACCATCCGTCAAATTTCAATTTACGGGTTAGACGTATATTTTAGCATGCGCCACATGACTTGACCTATGTTAAGTTGAAATAGAAACAGAGCTGATAATTTCGATAATGTTCTAACCTTATTTGTTTTAAAAGGCAGGTCCAAAACCGATTTGACGTGTTTCTAGTCGATCTCTCACCATTCGTCGGACATAAAGCAAAAGTTTGCTTTTGTTTACACAAGGTTAACGTCCGATGTACATCGCCTACTGTCAACCTATTATTGGTCGAATACCATGAATCTGTGACCATCTTTCTGCGCATATGAACATCACTGCATCTAAGTCAAAAACGGCTGAGTCATTTGTAGATAGCTGCTTGCTTTGCACTGCGCCAAAATATTACGTTTGATCGATTGCTGACCATTGCTGATAGGCGTGTCGGCCCAGCACAATCTTACAGCCGTTATTTGTTCGTCACGCAATGCTGTCACGGCATATGCTGCACGTTTTGATCTATTTTGTATAGAGCACTCTCAGGATAAGTGAAACAATTTAATCATTGTTCATCTGTCTGTTCATATACAGTGGAACCCCGTTAATACGGACATCAAGGGGACATGCCAAAATGTCCGTATTAACGGGGTGTCCGTATTAACCGGGGTCCTCGGAAAAAAGTCACGGACACGTGTTTTATCGATACAAGCACTAAGGCCGACACTTGTACGGCAACAAAACGTTTTAATTGTGCTGTAAATTACGAATCATGAACTGTATCACTCTCGGACTAAAATAAATTTATGTTGTACAGACTGTTCTTGAAATCAGTTGAAAAAGTCCATGACGTTACTTTACACAAGGAATATAGCAGAGTACTTTAGCAGCATTAAAATAGTGTTTAGCTTCTTCTGCAACTGGAACTGGAACAAGTTTAACTTTTTAAGATAAGTTTAAATTTTGTCTACTCTTCTTAAACTCCTCAACAGACTCATTCACTCATTCAAAGAAGTCTGTGACTTTTCGCTATACTGACGCATTTAGTTTTCGATTCAGCCAGATGGACTGAATGTTAGACAACACCTTGGAAAGGTTATTCGCTGCTGCCGTAAGGTTTTCATTTGTTAGATATTCCGTCACGTCCTCCAGCATTGCCATGGCTTCCTTCATTGACTTGACTTTCGGTTCCTTTGGCTGGGCATTGGCCTCAATAATATCATCGTCACTGTCATCGTCTTGTGAATTCTAGGAGGTGGATGTCGATAGACTAGAGAAAAATTCCTCTTCCCAATTAGCATTCAGCTCTTTGCACGTTGGCAGAATGGAAGTTGCTTCTAAGGCATCGACTGCTGAAGGTATATCTGAACCAGACCCGGAACTCGCATCACACAACAATGAATTCACTGGTATAGTCACCCATTTTATTTCAAAGCCTACTAATCGAGGATCAGTTGAAGTATGTGGAAACGCAGTTAATCGGGCCTTGGTATGGAAACACCGTGTGTTTATATTTTTGATGGTCTTAGGAAGCACGTGGATTTACTTGAACAATTAATAGACGTTGGCAACAACCCAGCAATACGAACGGAGGCCGATGCTGATAGTGGCAAGCATAAGATGTCAAAGAGGAAGAAGGCTACAAGCAAGGACTGTAGCAAAAGACCAAGAAAGTGAAACTTTTGTGTAAGTGTATCAGGCAGAAAACTTTATATAAGGACTGCAGACTGGGTAATGCACCGGAAGAAAGAACTGGTCAAAGGCGTCATGCTATTTTGACACTGTTTCATTTAGTAATAAAATTGTATTAACCCGCCGAAATCTGTCATAATTTGACCAGGGTACAAAATCTCTAATTAGCACATAATCATGACAATGACAATAGACAATCCACAGATACAAACAGTGTCCGTAAAGCGGGGTTGACGATGTATAAGAGTTTGTCGCTCGGGACACAACAAGTGTCCGTTGTCCGTATTAACGGGTGTCCGTAATAAGCGGGTTAATTTTAGAAAAAATATATGAGCTTTTCGTCGGGGACAACGAAACTGTCCGTAATATCGGGGTGTCCGTATTAAGCGGGTGTCCGTAGAGCGGGGTTCCACTGTATAGATCAATGGAGCAAGAACTAGCTGAAATAAAAATAGGAAATCACAACGTGTCTAATTCGTGAGAAAAACAGACTAAATTTAATTAGTAATTACGTGAGTAAATAGCCCTGGCCATGCTATTTTATTTGGCATATTTTGTTTGCTTAGTGGCGAGGCATTGGGATGTTTGGAACAGAAAATAAAGGACTGTTGTCAATACAGTCCAAAATTATTGTCAGTAAAATATTGTAAATAAAACACCTATTGACCGCGGTCCGGGGGGGGTACCCCCAGAAAAATCGGATGGGGGCGTACGGCCCAAAATCTGCGATATTCCCTACCCTATTTATGACCTGACCAAAAATTCGAAACCCTATTTATGACCTAACCCTTAAATCAAAACCCTGTTTCTGACCTGCGTTATAATAAGTTCCCTAGTTCAGACCAATGTTAAATTACCGTAAACATAATTTGTGAAGGGCTTTTGTTGACTTTCTTTTCGATAAAGACGAAAAAGTGGCTTCTTTTTAAAAACATACCCATATCAAGGCTAGAGTGTAAAAACCATACCCTATTTATGACCAAAATGGCCAAAATCAGCTAAAATCGATACCCTATTTATCTATATAGCCCATATAAGGGAGTACCCCCCTCGGGCTTCGCGGCCACCATTTGGTCGTTCCGATAAGGGTTTCATTATTGTCTTTACCCCTATTAAGCGGCCACCTAAAATTTGAAAACTTTGTTTTGGAAAGGGCGATGGCAGATAAGAGTCTGTAATTGAAGGTGCATGACGAGTGATAATTTAAACACACGTCCATTATGATTGTCTTGAATTGACTCCATGTTCACCAAGAAATTTATAACCCGATAGTGAAGAATTAAATATTCAAGGTACACCAACCTCTATTTAAGCGGCTAGCCCCATTAAACGGTCACCAACTATTTCCCTGAGGGTAGCCCACTGTATTACATGTAAACCAAAAATGATTGCACAGCGCGAAAAGACCTACAGTCTCCGTCAAAAGTATTGGCACACCTTGCCACTTTTGCAATATCTGTCAGGGCAATTTATCAGTTCGCCCCTTTGCCCCCCAATTCAATGTTATTTATCGTGATGAAGTCGTCATTGCAGGTTTACAACATTGTCGGGGGGGGGGGGGAAGGGGGCTCCCTATTCTAATGATGTCATTAGGTATCGTCCCCAAAATACCTCGTCAACGCATTTTCGTGCTATCTGATCCAGGTGTGCCGGGGACTTTTGTCGAGGATTGTATTTGCGTGACTAGAAGAGACTATGATACGTTCAGCGGGAAAATCCGAAAAAGGCCTTCCTGTTTTGTTTTAATTTGTGATGGCACTGCCTTTGGCAGTACAAATAAATGTTTTAGGTTCTTTAATTTTTCCCGTTTTATGATTTTGTATATTTTGGGAGAGCATATTGTCAAGGCGCATTGATGCTGTCTTAGCTTCCAAAGAGGGTCGATCAAAGTGTTAAACGAGACAGGCATTATTCTTTGTAAGTAAGTACAGTTTTTTACCGTGCCAGAAAACCGATCGCAGATAAAAAAAAAAGTATAGTGAATTCCCAGCAAAGGGATGCCATTTATTTTAAAAATACCAATAGGTAATACTTGTTAGAAAACTTGAAGAAAGTATCGCAACCAAACCGGAAGTGTCCTTGCAATGTCACATTTCTCGCAAGCGTCAGCAGAACTTTTCGTGTATTTCGAGTTATCTGCCTCATTCAATTAACTTAAAATCAGTCTACATGTTATTTAAAAAATTATGAACACTTCAGAATGCCAAATTACCCTATATTTAATAGCTTTTCAACAGTACTCATCGGCAAGTAAGAGAAAGATTATTGTGAATCAATTACTTTCCCAATTATTGCCGAGTACTGTTGAAACACCACTAAAACCTTCATAACATTAAAGGTCACTGTTTCAAACCTATATGTACAGTTTTCTAGGAAACATGATTGAGAATACGACCTAACAGTCATTATTATCGGCCGAGTACTGTGCATGAGTAGTGTTTACACAAAAAGCAGTATTAACTTCCCGTTGTACGGAAAATGACTTGTTGTCCAGAACGAATTTTGCGGAGCGATGTCAACATGAAATATATATTACCAGATTAACAAGTCTTTGACTTTCGGTTTCTAAAGAAGCAGCCGAGGAAGACGACGCCATTGTTGGTTGACAGCCGTTTCCAAGTTTTCGCGGCAAAACGCAGCGCACTTTTTTCATATTTCTTGTCTTGACCCACTGCTTCAAATTCTTAGGTACGGTAGCTCAAATAAATATAATTTAACATTTACGCTTCTGAAAAAGATATGATAGGCACTCTAAGCTTTTCCAAATTAAATATTCTAATGTAATTGCTTTGGTGACGATCAACCACCCCTCCCCTCCCCCTATGATGCTTTCATACTAGCCCTGTAGCTCCCCCCTCATTGCCAACATCACCCAAATTATTTTGAAGTGTTAACTAACTATACGAACTATTACAATCTTTTAAAGCACCAAAATTCACTTATATTATAGAGTTAGAGAATCGCAAGTTCCTCAAAAAGTAAAATTCATTTTCATAACCGCCTACCAAGTCTAATCAAAATAGTTCGTAGTTCGTTTCATGCGAAACATTTACTATTACTCAAAAAAAAAAAAAAAAGAAAATTGCAAACAAAAATTTCCGAAGAACACATTATACAGATAGAACCATAACTAAGTTAGGCCAGACGTAGCCTCCTAGGCAGACGCTTTTTGGGCTCGGCACCCAAAGAGCGTCTGACCAGAGGAAGATAGTTATCCAGTGTACGTAACACATGTATTTAGCACAAATGCATCAATAGATGCTCACAACAATGCCCTATATACCGCGCCTAAACATAATAAAGCTCAGATCAAAGCTGTTGACATTATAGTTGGGATATTTCTGATGATCTCAAAAAGCAAATAAAAAGTAACTTCCCAAATGATCTAACAAGCCTAAACAAACATTATACAAATAATCCTATAACTAATTTTATTATATGGCTATCTCCGTGAGCGGGCAAGATGAATCAAATCCTGCGCTGTGATTGGCTACCGGAGCGGGCAAGATGGAGCTATCTTGCCCGCTCGGGACTACCCGCCGTGTCCCGCAAGAAAAATTTCCGCGAAAGCCATATAATAAATCCTTTATTGACCAAGCTTGTTCGGTCAAGATGGCTTGATATTGGCCTCGTTCTTTTTTTGCGAGTTTCTGGACCTCGACTCCGTCTCGGTCCATAAACACGCAAAAAAAGAACTTGGCCAATATCCAGTCATCTTGACCTCACACTTGGTCAATAACCCATACTTATTCACCTCTTTAATTCACACGTTTGCTCACAAAGCACTTTGATTTTAATCCGGCTAAACAAGTCTTCCCTTTGCTCCGTAATGGGAGTACATTATCATTGTTGTAAGAGAGTCCTGAAGGAGTAAAATGGGAACAGGGATTGGCCTGTTTTTGCCCTTGGAAAATAGGATTTAGGTCACTGGGACTGGGATTTGGTCACTGGGAATGGGAAAGAAATGTCAAAAATGGGAATGGGCTCGATAAACATTTTGTAACCAGGACCAATCGAGACATCACTCATTTCCTGTGATTGAGAAACGTCAGAAAATGTTTCAAGCACCTTGTTCGTGTAAATTTTGAGCATGTTTATCCAGATCCAGCATGTGTAGGACTTGTCACTATTTCCTGGTTACAAAATGAGATCGAATGTATAAGCACTCTTTCCTATTACGTCATGCCACGTGCTCCCATCGGGCCTCGGGAGGTTGAAGTAGAACCTTGAGTATCCGCCATATTGTCCGCTCGTGTTGTCGTGTAGTACCCGTTGCGTTGTTAAATAAAGAACATAGAAGGCAATATTGCGACACATTCGATCTTAACCTTTCATGTTGAAAATCAGCATGCTATAACACATTTGTAGAGATTTCACTTTCACATTGTGTGAATATACAGTGATGTTTGGCACATCAGTTGAAGAAGCTGTGAAAAGGATTTCTAAGTGGGCAGCTACAAATACACTTCACATACAGTTTCCCTACCTCGCATCAGGAGATAACCAGAAACGAGCAATCTGAAATAAGGGCGTCACTAAGATGCATGGTAAATCCGTCCGACGACGAAATGTAAAGTAGGATAATATAATGGACTGGGCGGGCACTTTGCCTCAGAACTTATATAAAACTGAAATGGTCTTGAAACCCTGCAGTCAATTTGGATTCACTGTAAGGTGTAGAGAGTTCCAAGCGAAAGTAATGAGCCGGCTAATTCAAATGAGGATGCCTCCTATTGAAAAGGAAGACAGCTTTAGTGTGAGTGACAGTGACACTGACTCTGAAGGAGGGGTAGACCGCTGTTGAAACAACACTCAGCATGATCCTTCCGACCAAGCTCGGAAGAATAAGAACACTTACAGGTCGGAAAACAGATTTCCTGCAGGCAGAAATGACAGGAATGTGAAGTGGCAGGAACTTGTCACCTAAATAATCGCGAAAACTTCCCTACTTGCAGGTTTTCGTACAGTCTAAAAGGATCCTATCGTCATCAGTTGAAATAAGGCGGTGAAATAGAGCAACGTGGGTTTAACCTCTCTCCTCCGCAGAGGCTCTGACAGGTTTTAGGTGGGGAGAGTCCGCTGTACGTAGTGAGTGCAGGCGTAATAAAATGGCGAGAGCGGCCGCGAGAGCCTCTGCCAGATGTCACGCCCAATATGGCCGCCATCTGGGGGAGGTAACTTTTCATCAGTATTCCTCACCGGGGTATGCCGCACATGTTTGTCGGTCAGCAAAATGGCGGCCAGATTGGAATGTCCTGTTCTGCGGTTACGCGATGTTCAAGTACAAAAAACGTATTTGGATGCGTGGAAAGCTGGAAAACTTTGTTGTCCTCATAAAGACTGTTTGTCTGAAAGTATTTTGCTATGTAGCGATGGCTTAAAGCATCACTTCAGAATTCGACATTCGCGAGACCCGCCATGTGGCGATCAAGAAATTAAAGAAGGAAAGAATATCTTAAGGAAACGTTTGGCAGATGAAACTCTGAACAACTTATTGATTCTGTCTCAAAAGAGAAGAGAACAAGTAAGGTTTCTTTGAAGTGTTGTTAAATTCATTGATTATCGAGTACGAAATTTCCTTGCAGTGCTGCTAAACTTAAGCTTATTAGTTATATTTTTCCTCGACCAAATAAATGCTTTTCATGTGTATTTTGAAATGTACTCGATCAAATCGCTGATATATTTCCTGTAAGAAAAATATTGCTGTAAAAAGGAGCTTTCTGTTCAGCAGTATAATCAAATTCGATAAATTTAAGCTTCAGTTGAAAGACTTTTCGTTAATAAACAACAATCCGTACCAGAATATTCTTTTAAAAGCAGCACAAAAATACCACATGTAAGATATGTATTAAATTTCCTGTTTTCTTGTTTTAAATAAAGCTCAGGAATGGTTGATTCGTTGATGTGTCAGTCTTGTAAATAGTCTTTATTTGCTGGAAATCCCCTTGAAAACTTATAAATTATTCCATTTATTATTTTATTGCACAAACACCAAAAATACTTAACAGTCAAAATAACTTCAACTAAATACATACAGTTGCAGTTAATTTTCATCTTTAACGTTGCATAATTATTTATTAAACTCGCTGATCACCTGTCTTCTATAACAATCCAGAATTCAGCTCATTATGAATCATTCACCATTGAATTCAATGATGAATGTTTTGCCTTAGTGGCAACACACGAGAAAGAGGCAGCAAAGCTGTTTGGCCTTTACCTTTGGCATAAAGGAGTATTGAACTGGCTGGAGGCTGGAAATAAACCTGTAACAGTTGCCGTGAAGAACAAGTGGTTGGAGTCAACATTTGCCTTGTGGCGAAATAAGGAAAAAATCTATGCAGAAGCCACGTTTCATAAAAAGGTAGCTAGAAAGATAAATGGGGTAATTGTCTTTGTCCCACTCCAAATTTAATTGTGGATGAAAATATGAAAGACATACCATAGAATAAAACAATACATTCTGTTTGTTGTTGGATGTTTTAAATTTTTATTCTTTCATTTTAACTTTTAACTAAATTAACATACACAGAGTAGAATTTTGAGACTTTCAGAACTGCACCTAAAACATACAATTTTTACCCATAAAGACAAGATTATTTTCTGACTCCTCTGGGTGAGTGCTGTAAAATTCTATCCTAACACTAGTATTTAAAATTAAGTACTTTTAAAGAAATTAAAAAACACCATTTCACAAATTATCCTTACTGGTCTCAAACATTTTCATGAGTACTAGTTGGGAGAACTTGTATACACATCAAGACATAAGTAAATATTCATCATTGGAGATCATTTCTTTAATTCTCATTACCTATGTGTTACAATTCACTGATAACAGGAGAACATTGACCAGCAAATTAATTAAAATTAACCTCTGTTTGCCCAGATATATTCTATTCTTTTTGGCCAATTTTCTTGTTGAAATCAGCCACTGCCATGCCCCCCCCCCCCTAAAAATACCTTCACCATCTTCAAAAGAACTGCTTCATGTGGCAAACATAATCTTTTGTCTGCTATTTAAATTGTAGTTTCAGGCAAGTCCACTACCTACTCCTGCACCTGAAACCCAGCCAGTTCATGCTGGAATTATGCAAGGGGTTCCAGATGCCGTGTCTAAAGAAGATGAACCTCTCCATGTCATGAAGACAGTTTTCGGATATGATTCCTTCCGTGAGGGACAACAACAGGCCATCCAAGCCATAGTTGAGGGCAAAGACTGTGTAATATTGATGCCCACTGGGGGAGGCAAAAGCTTAATTTTTACTATTGCTTCCATAATTAAGCAAAGTCTAACTGTCATTATTGAACCTCTAAAATTTTTAATGGAAGAGCAGGTTGCTGCTCTGAGGGAAAAAGGTGTGTCTGCCTTTTACTTTAACTCTTCACTCACAGACACAGAGATGGATTTTGTAGTTCACAGTCTTACTCGGTTTAGGTCCCAATATGTTATGCTTTTTACTAGTCCAGAATGTATTTTTAATGTAAGACTTCAAAATGTCTTATCTAACTGGAAAGGCAATAGCCGGCTGGCCTTCATTGCCATTGATGAAGCTCATTGCATCGATTCCTGGGGAGTTGGCTTCAGACCAGATTTCACAAGACTAGGAGAACTAAAAAAGTTTGGAACTGCAATGGCAGCTTTTACTGGAACAGCAGCACCCCATACTTTGCAGGTAGTTATTGACAGCTTAAAACTCCAGCGGTGTACTGTAATCAAGACATCTTTTATGAGAGAGAACCTGTTTATTGAAGTGCAAGAGAAGAAAGACAATGCAAAGAAACAAGTGGCCACAATACTACAGGAGAAATTTCAGAATAGTTGTGGAATTGTTTACTGTGCAAGGCGTCAGGATGCAATGGACATGGCTCAAGAGCTAAAGAAACACAACATAAGTGTCACATATGTCCATGGCACCCTAAGTGAGACTGACAGAAAGAAACATGAAGAACTGTGGAGCAATGGCAATGCCAAAGTTATGTGTGCAACAAAGTGCTTTGGAATGGGAATCAATAAAGAAGATGTACGATTTGTCGTTCACCTAACATTCCCAGAATGCCTTGAAGACTATTACCAGGAAATTGGAAGGGCTGGGAGAGACAGAAATCCTGCAACATGCATTGCTTTGTTCAAATTTGAAAACCGGTCTTTTCATCTGCATAACATCAGTAAAATTCAAGATGAAGGTAACAGAAATGAAAGGTACAATAAACTCAATCAATCCAGCTATTTCTTTTACAACTGTAATGTGTGTAGGCATGTGGGTCTACTATCATATTCTGGGGAAGATGATTCAATCCCTTGTGAGGAGGCATGTGATGTGTGCACAAGAGGACCTGTAGCAGAGGAAATACAAAGTGACAAGACAGAACTTGCCAAAATTGTCATCCACTGTCTGATAGAAATGCAGCCACTTGGCCATGGAAAAGTGACTGTTACTTTGCTTTCTCAAGTTTAATGGGATCTGAATGAGCTGAGATCTTAACTAATGGTTTGGATAAACTTACCAGTTATTGCAAGGCTAAGGAATTTTTACCAGGAAGAAATGGAAGAAAGCTGTTGGTAAAATTCATATACTGCCTTATTCTTAAAGGTTTCCTCAAAGAGAAAATTGATGGAGCATCTTCTAACATTCTCTTAACTGTTGGTGATGTAAATGGCATACTATCAGGATCAGACATGTTGACCTGAACTAAAACATAATTAGCCTCAGTAAGAGCTTAACCCTTTAAACCCCATAATCAACATACAAATTCTCCTTGATCTCTGCACTTTTAATTTGCTGTTTCTGCAGTTATGAGAAATTTTTGTTTCAGTTTGAAGGTAAATTCTCTTTGGTGATTGACTTAATATTGATATTGCAAGGAGAAATTTGAAGTTGATCACACTAGGGCCTTAAAGGGTTAATGCAGCACAAAAAATCCTGAACTTGTATCCATGACTGTTTTAATGATCCCCCTGGGGTCATGCAAACAGTTGACAATAATTTCATGTAAATACTCGAAAGACCAAAAAAGTACATCCTGAGTGATTAACTGGGTTTGCTGTTGTCAGCTTTAAATAACTAAGTTTTCTTTGGTCCAAGGTTATTGACTACTGGTACACAATTCTTCTTTATTTGCACCTTCCCAACAATCTGACTATCATTAGAGCACCTAGGAATAGCTTCTACATGTAAAATGATAGAATTAACCTTCAAAAAATTTGAGGGAAACTTAAGAAATAATTATTATAAATTGTGTGACTTCCTGACTTGCAATTGGCTCTATTTATTGTGTTGTTCCAGAAAACATCCATACCCCTCCTGCAGAAGGTTTTTTATCCCCTCAAATTTGTAATGACCTTCTGTGAGGTGGGTATATGAATATTTTCTTGAACTGCACATTTTCTGTCTGTAAAAGACACTTGGCAATTAAGTACTTCATGTTACACTTTGTTAGCCTTTTAAGCAGTGGATAAATACTTTCATAATTGTAAAACTTCACACTGCAAATTTCAAACTTAATTTGTCAAAAGGTCAAAGTGTAGGTCAGGAAAGGATTCATACAGCTTATCCTTGAATTTCTCTGCAACCTTTTTGGTGCCCTTCTCATTGACATCCAAATGACATTTTTGAACTTTACCACTTGGTTTGCCACTGCCTTCAAGAGTATACACATCAGGGGGGTCATCCGATTGAACTCCATTGAAGAATCCATTTTTTAAGCAAAACCACGTGCCTTTAAGCTGGTCTAGGAAAGAGTTTGGAACAGAATGTCTTTGGGTGGTGTGCTCATCAAAACCTTGTTTGGAGGAATATGCTTTCCTGACAGCTTTAAACAGATCAATACTAGACATTATCCTTTCACACATCTTCACTGAGGTATGTCCTAGAACGGAAAATTACAGACATATTACATAAGTGAGGTTTTTTTTTTCATATTTATAATAATTTCTATACTATGACAATGTTCTGACAACTACTTAAAGACTAGACATTTTAAGTGATAGAATTTTTTTTTTGATATTTCATGTTCAATAGGTGTCCACAACATTAAAAGAGAGAGTGCCTTGCTTGGCCATCTTTACACAAAAATAAAGTTTGATCAAATGAATTCATTTTTGTAAGGTATTTGATTGGTGATGATAACGATAGTTATTTATAACATAGCTAGCAGAGGCTTGCAATCAAATACCTCCATTGTGCTCACTAAAGCATGAACCAGTTGTTAACTGGCAAATATATATGATTATTTAATTCATTCACAACTTATCTTTAGACCTGTGAGCTATATGAAATTTACAAAAGTTGACATGACAAAAATTGTTACAAAGCTGAAATTTTCCCCCAAGAACACATGCTCTTAAGTTCGCATGACATGTATCAATAAAACTGTTTCCTGCTATACATTGTAGTCTGGGCAACATTACAAAATCCATGACGTCAGAGGGTAACAGTACACCTTTGCCTGCAAATGTTGAGGGCCATCCTTATGTATTAATTATGAATTATAACAAATCACTTACTCCCTTAGGAAATCAATTAGTTAACTTTGTTTTCCTTGAACAAAATTGACTGTTTTCCCTCAGGACCAGTCATTTAGTATCAAGTGTATTCAACTGAGTGTCAAATTTGAATTAATTTCATCACTCAGACAATTTTCCCATATGATTAGGGCACTATTGTGCTGGTTGGTCAGGACCACCTGTCATATCATTACAACTGAACTGCTCTTACCTGACACATAGATCTTGAGTGGCTGAACTATTTCAACTTCCACAAATGCATCCAATTCCATGGCTCCCCCTTTCTTTCCAGAAAGGTTAACTGCACAATTCTTTTGAAGCAATTTGCGGAATGCCAAAGGCCATTTTCCAAGAAAATTGACAACATGAGCAAATGTTTCTGTGAAATAGTTCTTGAAATTCAAATGAGCATAAGTGGGCAACTGCAGAATATAGCAAACCTCTCTTGCTTGGCCTAAAACATGTGATGTGGAGATGTCAAACAGTTCAAGGAGAGGCCCATAGTACAGGAACATTCTTGAATAGTACCTGAAAGCAACATTCCTTTCACTTGATTGCTCTATCCATTTAATGAATGCATCATATAGCACATCATTGTGGTTCCCTGACTTTCTGAGGCTAGCTGACCTATCTCTCGGACCTGGATAACAGTCACTTTTAGCAAATTCAATTACAGCAGCTATTCCACATGACCTAGCACAGTCTTGTACTGCTTCTTTTATTCGATCTTGATTTCCTGTCTCAAACTTTTTCTTCTTGAAAACATCAGAAATGAGCTTTGATCTCTTCATTACCTTGTTGGCAATGTAGTGGAATCCACCAGGTCCTTGTTCTTTAAAACAGGCTTCACAAAGGTATCCTTTTGTATGCAGATCACCTGGTATTATCCCAGCCCACTCGTAAGCTGAAGCTCTCCCCATCACTCCCCTGATAGTTTTGCAGGTGCCTTGATCTCCTACTAAGCCTGTAACAAATCCTTCCGAGTTACGATCCACCTGTGATACTGGTTCATCAGATCCATCCCTGATCAAAATATCTGTTCTCTTAAAGGAGTCATCATAACCTGATATGTCATCATCCTCATTATCTGACGTTTGTGGGTTCAGTACTTCATACATTTCAGCTAGTTGCATTTGTTCTGCAATTTTAAGTGGGCATGGAATATTTGTGAACAAAGGCCCTCTCACACAAGCTCTGTGATTAACCAGAAGTTCACAGACCTGTTTGTTTTTCTTTATCACTGCTATTACAAGAGGTGTTGCACCACACATTTCTTTTGCATTTGGGTTGCAGCCAGCTTGCATAAGACAACAAGCAAGGTCATAGTTTCCTTGTTCCACAGCCATATGTAACAAGGTACGGCCAAGATGGTCTCTAACATCCTGCAGGTTAATGTTGCTCAAGTCTTGAATAACACGTTCCACTGAATCACTTTGTTTAGATTCCCACACCTTATCTGCAATGTTATTATACAGCTCAGTGAAAACTTGATCACACTTTGCAAAGCGACTCTTAGCTTGCTGAATAGTTGTTCTATTTTCATCATCAGAATCACCTGCAAGCTCATCATCACCATCATCATTTGTGGTTAACTGTTGAGAACTGTCAAACTCTTTTTCTGTTGCCTCCAAGGTTTTTAATAAGTCAGCCATTTCATCTCTGTGTTCATACAACATGATTAAAAACTCAACATGTTCCCTGGCTTTTTTAAGGCTGAAATTCCTGTTCCTTTTGTCAAATGGTAATGTTTCCAGTTTGTCCACTTTATTGCAAAGGCCAAATTCCTCAGCAAACTGATCTAGAATCACACTTGTTCCTGTAAGGGTTGCATTATTTTCTAATGACAGAGGTAATATGTGAACATCAGTCTTCACTGTGGACATACTTGTGTCAAAAATGTTTTCAATGCTGGGAATGCTCAGTTTCACATTCTGTTGGATACATTTGACAACATTTGACAGCCACTGGTTACATTGTTTTTCATTCATTTCACAAATGGGTTTTTCATGTGGTGGAATCTTGTTCAATCCATCATAAAGCAACTGGAGAATGTAACTTTTACTGAACTTCTGCCAAATTAAAAAATGTTCATTACAGTTTTCCAATTGTATATTGTTAGCATTCCACCCTACCACATTGTCCTGGCTCTGCAGTGAAGTGTCAGGTGTACTCAACAAATCTTCAATGCCAGTGATGTCTGGGTTTAGTAATCCTCTAACAGTGAAGTTCCACATGTTCACCTTTGGCACCTTAAACAACCTATGGTGTCTTTTATATCCCCTGTGAATGTTCACATTGTCCAATAGCAAAAACAAGGGTTTCTCTGCTGGTATATTAGAGTGCAGTTTGTCAAACTTTTTCCTGTTGTACCTGTCCAGGAATGACATAAGAGTGTCCCAGTGAAGAGTTAATCCAACTTTATTCAGCATATTGACCATTCGTGTACCAGCTCCATAAGCAACCAGAAGAATTGTAAAAACTAATGTTACATCATTTTGGCACTGATTGTTTCTCAGGCTCATTAATAGGCTTAGAGAGTGAACTGCTCCTTTCTCCTTTCTCCTGTCGTCACTTGGAAAGAGAGTCTTAACAATGTCAAAGAGAAAGGGAAACTTCTCTGCAACATTGTTTACAAGATCTGTAAAAATCTCCTCATTGATAAAGACTTCCTCACCACTTCTCAATCCAAAACTTAATGTTTTTGATAACAAGTCTACCTCCTCTGTAAGTTTTGTTTTCTCTGACTGAGAAAGTGTGGATGACTGATCAGTTCTCATTAAAAATTGAATTTCACGCTCATAGATCTTGTCAAGTAATTCTGATTTAGCAGTTAACAATTCAGTTTCCGTTTTGTAAGCCAACAAAAGTGCTTGCAAGGCATTAGTCTCTCCAGCAGTTACCTTGGCAATAATATCCTCCAGAAGATCATTTCCTCTTTTTCTTGACTCAGCAATAAGGGCTTGTACATTAGCTATTTCACTATCCACAGTAACTGTTCCTGATTTATCATCTTCACAGTTAAAAGAAACTGCTTTTCTGATGTTAGTATAAACCCCTTTTCTTTTATTTAATTTGGAAGAGGGGAATGTTTTTGTTACAGCACGTGTGGCCAGCCCTTTCTCTTCTTTGTTTAACTGTAAAACACTGAGAATGGATTCTTGTGTGGCTTGTTTCCCTGGACTTTCCACAAACCTTTCTTGGAGAACAGAAGAAAACGTTTCTTTCCTGTCCTTGTAAAATCGTCCACTTAAATTCTGTGGAGACCGTTTACTGGTGGGCTCAACCTTCGATGGTGTTAACTGTCTTTTCTGTGGGTCATCTAAAAAACCAAAGGAGGTTGTGAGGTTTTCGTTAAAAGGATTTACACATGGCAAAATGGCCACCAAAAGCACATAAAGCACTTAAAATAGAGCATTTCAATAACACAGCATATATATACAAAAGGAGATACGGCCGGATGTAGAAAAAAATTAAATAAGATTGAAACGGATTGCGATACCGATTTTTTGAAAAACTAGTAGACGGAACAGTTTTCAAAGTTTAAATCGTTTGTTTGTAACTTTTTATATGCTTAATTGTTACTTCCGTGAGACAGATTTGTTTGTAACGAAGCTATGGCTTTGTAAAGTTAGTGAACTAAAGGCCGAAATTTAATAAACGAAATGCAGCTAGTAGGGATAAAAGACAAAAAGAAGACATAGAAGAGGAATATTTACCTTCAAGAGACATCTCTTGGAAGGAAATGTAAAGCGCTTCCTCTCTTGCTTCCGCCATTTTGACATTTGACCTCCAAAAAACAACGTACTTGTCACTACTCCCCATAGTTTCAGCCAGGTTCCAGGGGGGGGCTTCGGAGAACAATATTTTTGCTGTTTTTTGCGAAAATATGTAACGTTGTCTGGAAAATAACGATTGCTAATTGTAGTAGCATACCTAGCGCTGATTTTTGCCAAGTTTCAAGCTCGCAAAGTCCGCGAGGGCTGAGAAATTGATCAATGTACCAGAAAACGACAAGGATGTACCAGAAAACGACAAGCTTCTGGCAGAGGTTCCCCGTTCAGTGGATCCCGTTCTTTTGCGCCTGCACCCACCTTGCCCAGCGGATTTTTACAACGAAAGCCCCATTGGGAACCTCTGCGGAGGAGAGAGGGGTTTAACCAGGCGGGACTGAGATGAAAGTATTTATAGTGGCGGGATACGGGATTTGAAAAGTCTATTTTGAACCCTCGTATTTCAACTCGGCTCTGCTCCCCGTGGGATCAACGACCGCTTTTTAATTCATTTATTCATGCATTTTCTGGTGTTTGGCCTCCTATTCCACTTTATGAAGCTATAGACAACCCACATTCCCCCCCCCCCCCCATTTTTTTCAGAAGAAGGGCTACCACTCAAAGCAACAGCGAATCGAATGAAAGTGTCTAATGATAAGCATTGAAATACTCAGGTCAGTAGAGGATGGCCAGTTAACCATCGACTGACGACCGGCGTAAACAAAACCCCATTTTTGTTATTGTAAAAGGTCACTAAACTTGATCCGTCCCCCGTTTGGTTTAGTTTCTGTTTTATTGACGGATATATTTTGGTTGTGTTACGTACAGTTCATATGCTTAAAGACCTAAAATAAGCATTTTTAAAGAAAGTAAATGTTGCACCCACGAAAAAAACAGGTGTCATGTTACACCCCTACCTCCCCATAACGCCCATCCCTCTACAACGGCCACATTCCTCCGTCCCTAACGTGGCCGTAGTGTTCAACTGTATATACTTTTCCAGTCTTAATTTTCTAATGCAAGACAGGTTGTCAATTGATTCACTTCTTGCTTTTCTGTACTTAGGTTTTTGTTTACTAGTATTGAACAATAAGTGTGATATCCTACCAACACTTAGCTGATATTCCACACACAATTGACCGGATCTCACCTACGCTCGACCAATATGTCACCAGACACAGCGCGGGCGGATGTCCACCGACTATCAGTATGGACTATCGGTCGATATCTCGAGTGATTTATCGACCGATAGTCGGTAGATATATCGCACGACACCACTTAGAGTAAACATGATCAAGAAATGGAGCGAAACTACATTGCATTAAATATTCCGGTATTAAGGGAAAGTTTGTTTGGGGACTTACCTCAAAACCTGTCTTTAATTAAACATTTAAATCTCACTGGCCATTCTCTTCATGGTATCTCTCTCCATCAAGGCAACAGTGAAAGTCACAATGAGAAACTTAAAACATAAATTTTGCTTTCAACTCGGCACAGCTGCCCATTTGAACAACGACCGTTTTTCAGTTAGTTAATTCATTCGTGCATTTTCTGGTTTTTTGCTCCCTATTCCACTTTATGAACACACAGACAACCCACAACCCTCACTTTATTCTGACGGAGGGCTAACACTCAAAAAACAGCAAATCTCAAGAAAATGTCCGATGACAAGCAATGGCAATGACAAGCAGAAGATGGCTCCTCAACCAGATGGGGGAGAAAGGAAATTCTAACAAAAAGTGCTTATACGAAAAAAGCCTATCAGAATTTATTACATGACCATGATGTGAGCTTAAATTAATTTTATCCAGCAATATAATATGAAGCTCCTTTGCAAGAATGATGTTAGAAATGCTTTTTTACTTTTGTTTAATGTATAGACGGAGTACTGAAATTCACATTGGAGCCTCCTTATCCAAGCTATGCTGGAAATGGAAGCAATGCCAAACTTGTGTGGGACTACAGTGTGGACAATAAAGCAGAGCTGCTAGGGATTATCTACTCTGTAAAAGAACCCGGTGGTGCTTTCACTGAATTGCTGATAAAATTAATGGATGGCAGTGTTACAGATCATCAAAATATACCTTCTACTTACAAAGGAAGAGTGAAGATTGAAGGAAGAGCTACCCTTGTCATTGAGAATGTAACTCCTCGAGACAACTCGGAATTTATGTGTGCACTTGTTGCAAGGTCAGGAAAAGATTTAGAGAGTAGAGTTCAGCTTATTGTGACAGGTACGTGAGACATACTTGCTCAAAAATGTCACTTTCTGAGTATAGATAGGACTTAGAGTTTCACTCCTTCGCTCGCTCCTTCCTTCCGTACTTGCGTCCTTCGATTCCTGTTAACTTTTAAGTAAATCTGCTGACAATTCCAAAGTCAATATGGTCAAAACAGTCATCTCCCGGGCTTAATGCTGAGGGCGGGAGATGACTGACCACTCAGGCTACTTGGAACACACCACGGTTGCAGAATTCTAAGTGGAAATTATAAGGAGAAAAGTATAGGAATTGGAGCTGAGCTTAGAACGGGGAGTTTTTTTGTATGAAAGAAGCAGAATCTCCTTGGGAGGAGAGGAGATTCTCAATGAGCAATTTGAGATAAGAAGAGCAAACGCTCACGTTTTACAGTGGTTTTAATGAGGAGCAATTGTACCGTCTGCTAGAATTTCTTCCGCGATTTTTCCTCATTTCCAGTGAGCAGACACATAGCTGTCTTTCCCTAGCTCAGGCGTATCAAATTCTTGAGATGACGCAACAAACCAATCACTGTAACGGAAAGAATGAAAGCACAGAATCAGCGTCACAAAATCCGCAGAGCAAAGCGATTAAAAAATTTCGCGCTTTGATAGTTTTAAGAAAGGAAAGGAAAGCATATTAATTAATTTCTAAAGTGCTCATGGGATCTTTGTCGGGTTCGTTCATCACGAAAGTAAAAGACTGTACGAAAAGTTGCAAGTAGCTGCAGGTATAGCCTGCGAACAGGCTCTCGGTTGGCCCGAACGAAGCGAGGGAGCCTGTAGACATTCTATTGATGCCGCCGTTCTATGATACCAACTCCTGGTATCATGATCTGATTGGTTAAGGTGTCTCCATAGGGTAATCATTTATGGCGTTGCGCGCGCAAGTGTTATGTTTTGAATGCTGTTTTTGCATTCGCTTTCACACCTAGTCCTCTCAAACTTATTACATATGATAAGCAATGATTAAATAGTATTTTGCTATCATCTCTGTTAAAATTTAGTGTTGAATTATAAATGCCCCAACAAATGTGTTTTTTACTCTTTTTATGGCTTTATTTGTGATTTTCATGGATTTCCATCGGTGAAATCTTCCAAAATTTTTACATCACATCGCTTCCAGTGGGATACGAATTTAAAACACGGAAAAAGTAGGGTTTGTAAAGGCAGGTTTTTTTTTTTTTTTTGATATTTTCAAATTTGTCTTTTACCGCTGCAAAAAATCTGGTCTTATAGATTTCCCTGAAAAACGAGCTCCGACTGAAATAAAATGTTTACTACCAATCTGCCAAATTTAACGGAGTTTCACCGAAGGAAACGCAAGAAAATTCACTGTCAGTTTTGCTTTTTGTGTTCGTGTTGACGTAATAAGATATCGAAAAACACTGACGTTTTCCTTTGAGCGCACGCAGATTACTTCCTCAGCGCTCGTACGATCGTAAAACTATAGGGAGCCACCTCAAATCGCTGATTGTTGACATCTTTGAGATGAATATTTTGACAGATCTTTGTAAAGTTACACGACTCCTACGGTTCGTGACAATAGTGCGTTTGCCGTTCAAGTTTCGGTCTCTCGACCTCTCTTTATTTCACAAGTGATTTTGAAGGGTAATTTATACTCTGTTATGAAGAGAAATTTTAAGTAGAAACTAGTGGAGTGGAACCGTTTGGCGGTGCTATAGCAATTTTTTTAGAGGTCAAAGGCATGGTTTCCGGACTTTCCGCTGTTATCTGCCTGTCGCTTCGCAGAGTTTGACACCTCTATCGTGTGCTTATAATTTCTTTAGGCTCATTCAGTATTAGAAAATATGTTTTAAGCTCTAAGTATTGGCTCTGGAGGGACAAAGTTAAGTTTGAAATATTTCGTGAACATGTTGCTTACTTGCACTCTATATTATGAGGCCCTGCCCGGCTATTTGATTACGTCGATTAGAGCTGTTTGCAACTACGGAAAATGTAGCTTCTTGACGGGTCTAATTGCCTCATTGACTGATTTGTTACAGGCTTATCACCAAGGGCGGATAGACACATCAAAAACAAAGTCTACACGCTCCCCTGTCCCCGCCCCGATAGCTTCGCTCTCCGAATTCTTCTGTTTCGCGCTCGCCGAAAATTTTTTCCGTCCTCGCCGGGAGCCTGTTCGCAGGCTACTGCAGGTAGTACAAACTTTATACGCCTGGCGAGGTAATTCAACTAGTTACAGAAACGCTGCTTTCGAAATTTATTCAGAATTTATTTACTTGTGTTAAAGTGCTAATAAGTAAGTGTAAATCAAAATTTCTGATAAGCTTGATATTAACTCATGATCAAAAGAAGTATTTTCCCTGCTTTTTGATCAATCTAGCCAAGCTGCGGTCAGAACTTCGTCCACCATAGACCATGGAAAGCACTGGAAAAGTGCTTGAAACTTCATCTTTTGTTCTAAAATCAAGCGTAGACGGAATCGGCGTTAACTTTTTGCCATAGAAAAAATTGGTTCGCAATGCGTACGCGTGTTTAATGCGTTTTGAGTCAACTGGAGCAATAATCAGAGATGGACAAAGGGTGAGCCGTTCATGGAGTAGTGGAACAAATCATAAGCTTTAAGCAGGAAATTTTATTGACAGAAGAAGACTTTGTTTACCGAGGGATGTCAAATTAACTTGTACATGAAGTGTCGAGATGGTTTCCTGGAATTACTAACCCTGTAGGTCCTGAATTACACTGAAGTTCTGATATTAAGTTTTTACCATGATTGTAAAGGAAATATAGACATGTTGAACAACATTCAATTTGCATGGAGAATTTACTAAATTCTTTCATTAAAATGAAATAAAAAGAGACCAATAATGCTAATAGATTTTTAATACTTCTTACAATAGCTTGTTGTAAGGTTACATGTTGGTCAATGGGTAGTGGTTTGTAGAATATCTGCTGGACAGAAGAGTGTTCCTGATGATGGAATCAGAGTCTCCAAGTGGTTGTCAGAATACAGTAGTTGCACAAACAGTTCTGCGAATTAGCTCAACTCCTTACATAAAACATATTGATGAGAGGTTGATACAGAGTAAAATACTTCAATGACAAAAAATAAATAACAATGGAGAACAGAGTGTTCCATTTCCCATTGCTCAGTGTGCCCGACTTTGGTTTAGTAGGTTCTTGTGCTCACATCTGACATGGCATGGTGTAGATGTCTTGCATTGTTCTTAGTATCAAAATTGTTCAGTGCCAACTTTAACTCAAAGTGTAAGAGCATGTTTCCAAAGCAACTGTCCACAACTTTTCTGTACATTAGTTACTTCTTTATAGGCGCAGGTCAAAATGTTGGTATTTCGTCTGCTTTTGCATCTGTAGGCATATGTTAGCACTATTTAGTTTCAATTTGCATTTTACATTATGTGTGAAACTCAGTGCTGCTCTGTTTAACTGGGTCTGTTAATAACTCACATAATTATTGAACTGCAGCTAATATATTGCAAACAACACGTGAAAGAGTACAAATATACAGCAAAATTGTATAATTAGTTATTCTAATTTGTAGCAGAAATCCTACTTGTCAAGTCTGCGAAAGTCATTCAAAACTGTCACACTCTCCCTCTTTTGCTGATAAATAATTATCGACTACAACATTTGGATAAATCACTTGTTCGACGATTTCATGTGCAGTATCGAAGTATAATTTCACTCATTGTTTGTGCTTTGACCTGCTCATCAAAATACAGCACATTGACACATAACAATATAGGGCAATACTTCGTACATCAAAACATCTATTAAGATATATGTGCTGTATTGCATTGCATGGTATGCCATAATAGCCATTCACTCTATGAGATGCACCTACAGGGAAACATGATGGTAGTTGTATTAATCATCTCTTGTTGACATTTGATTCTATGATTACAACTACCATCATTCCCTGCAGGCACCACTCATAGAGGGAATAGAGCATTGCAAGTTATTGTATTGTATTGTACATGTATACATTCTATTAAAATTGAAAACAAACATGGAATGCAGTGTATGACATTTGCAGACTGCAAACTACATTTAGGCCTAAATAGTGGCCTGGTTAGCCTGAAAGTCACTCTGGTTAACCTAAAGATCACTCAAGCTAGCCTGAATAGTGTTCAGGTTGGCTTGTTTACGGTTAGCGCTCGGTAATGGAAATGAGGATGCGATAATGAATAAAAAGTGTGCAGTCTAGAAATGTCATATACCCCCTGGATGTAAGTCAGTTAGCTACGTGTATCAATCTGCAGAAAATAGTCTATTGTTCGTACAGAAAACCTTGAAGAGCTATAGAGGTCACTTCCAATAACCATATTCACAGTGAAATAAGTTTGCAAATTAATATATTCTATTTGATGAGACAATTCAACACATTGCTTACCAGCATTTTCACCAAGGAGTATTTCATTTCCTCGATTTGTAGTCTACAGACACAGTGGTCGTTGGACCAATCATATCAAATATTGTAAGGCCTGGACTTTCCTCCACAGCATTCAGTTTTCCATACAAACAGTGTGATATGTAGTAGTAGAACCTCATTATGTATAAACCAAAACATCATTTGATTCCAGTTTGACATAGTGTACATAAGTTTAATTTGTTGCGATGTTGGCAAGTAAAACACGTTAAATAAAAATCGCAAGCATCAAATTCCAGCATCCCCGGTGAACATGTGATGAGGTAGCCGATCATACTCGCAGATTGATCTTTCCATTTAACACAATAACAAACAGTTCCAGCGAGTTCAGCAGTTCGACTGAAATTACATCTCAATTACATCTCAATATAGCCATGGCTAAAGAAAATTTCAGTGGCTTGCGTGACCAAAGTAAATCCTGTCGCCAAGGAAACTCGGTTACCAGCACCTGAATGAAAAAACAAGGAGTAACATGGAGTAAGGCATTTGTCGGTACGTAAGCTTAAATTCTCGAGGGTTGTGCAGCACTTTTCGAAGAAAGGAAGAAAACGACAGAACGACTGAGAAGTGGAAAATAACTTAGACTTACCTTGAAAATTGGAAACCAACTCGCGACGGAAAGCTGTCCAAATTATTCGAAACAGGAAACAAAGCAACGACAACACAACATCCAACGATAGGCCCAGCAAGTTGTAGCAATGTGGCCGCCTTTACTTGAACACTCAAACGACACTGTTTCCCATGCACACGAACGATGTGAACCAGCATTAGGGCGCCATTGCGCCCATGTACTTGGGTGTTCAGCCTTCCCGATTTAATACGGCAACAATACGAAATAACATTCGTGATGATTCATTTCTTCGGGAAATCCCATGGGACCTCCGAAGTTTTACACTCGGGATGGTTTAACGCGGATCCGTTTTCAACATAGTTGTTTAATGCGCATGCGCATTAAACACAAAAGGCGAGGATCAAGCATTACATGCCGATCAACTTCTGGTACTGTTTATCCTTTCAAATTTCCATGTATATGCTGAATGAAAAACTATTTATGTTATTGATATCTCAGCCAGTGAAAGCCAAAACTGTTTATTACATTTGTCTCCGCTGGTGTTCGAGAGTTCTCGTTTACCTGCCATATGGGAACCGTGTGTTTACCGGTACAATATATATAGAACATAGGTTTGCAAACTCTATTGGCCCATCAGAGCGCGCGTAGTATCTCAGTTATTTAATAATCGCTGCTAGACAGAGATCGCGCACCGCGCTTGTAAATGAAAATAATTCTTTATTTCAGACTTAGAAATACCCCAGTTCGTAGGTTTTGTTCGCTCATAGAAAACAAGGGCGAGTGGCCTAATTGTTAAGGTCATTCCACTGAAGTAGAACCTGCACTGATTAGTTATATTATAGGAACTTTAATTTTGAAATAAAAATGAGGGGTCCCCATGTTCGTTTAGGAGCAACAGTACCTTGTTTATACCCAATATATCCTTATAATAGCACCATGATTGTAGTCACGATTGCCTGATAAATTCACGTTTTCGACGATTGTTTTTTGTTCTACACTGAGAATTGGTCCATATTTATTTTACACAGAGAAATTTATTACTCAGTTTAAAACAACAGAAAAAAAATGACAGGTCACCATACTCGTTTGCGAGAAAATGACGATTTATCTCTATGGCGAGGTCCAGCCGTAAAGAAAAAGCCGCCATTTTTAAAGTGAAATTATGCGCGGTAGGGATGCACAATGCAATACTGGGGAATGACCTTAATTGGACGAATTCCTGAATAATCAAAAGCTTCAGATGATTTTTTTAAGGATTGAAAATGGAAAGATAACTCCAGTAAATGATTTATTGTAATAACGCATTCATGAATAAAAAAGGCAAACGTAAGGAAAAAAACGTTACAATCAGCAAAGTCCTGGATTTGAGCCTGTACCTCCTGCTCAAGAGGCTAACTACAAACTGACTTCGTCACGATAACATATTCACGCTTTAACATTGTTTCCAGCGCATCTTTGAGAGACGAACAGGAGGGCGCAAACATAACAGCCATGTGCGATCGGGAGATTCGGAGTCGCTTCCTGGTAAACAGGACCAGGTTAACGAGGAAAACGAACGAAGCGAACGGCGATGATTTGACATCGGTGGACAGGCAAGTAGCCAAACTCACGGTCGACAAAACAGCTGATTCAGACCTTCTGGCCCTTGATCTTGATGCCAGCGAAAAGTCACAATCAGAGAGGGACTCGCTTATGGCATTATATCCCTGTCAAAATTCAAACTTTTGTTTGCAACATTGTTGCTTTGGATTATCACTCGTTTTTGCACTCCAATATTCAACTTCTGCAATTCAACATTGCCCGTTCACAATTCAATATCCATATTTCAAATGCAACGTGGTTCGAACATGTGACATTCTTATTCAATGTTCAATGGGTTTATACGGTGTAAAATACGATGTTGCACCGCAATCCAACATTCTTGTTTTCTGCATTCTCAATCAATATCCATATTTTGCTTTCAAATTTCTTCGTTTATCATGCGACATTCGTGTCTTTCAATGCAATGTTGACACTCGGTATGTATGTTGCGGTGCAGAGTGCGATAAGCCTGCTACACAATCCAATATTCTTCTTTGGACATTGAACTTCACGCTTGAGTGACCTGAGCTTGACCCACAAAGTTTGCGGGCTCAAAATAATTAAACGTGGTGTTCCAGTCGTTCCACATGTTCCAGGTGACACGGTGATGGCGGATAGTGGTACCTGCGAAGACGTCTACGAACAACGCGACGTGCTACACCTCGTCGCGTGGCGGAGAAATTGCCAACGATGGCAAATAGAAGTTGCTAACAATAATAGCCAATCGCACTACGCTGTCCAGATTTCTTTGTTATAAAGTTTCCAGACTTCGCTGTCTTGTAAAGTTCCAAGACTTCGCCGTTCTGTTGGCCAGTCCGAATAACTTTCATTGTGTTAGTTGAGTACTTGACTTTGTTTGGTGGTCGTAGTTCAGACAATTCGGCAAATGTGGATTGCGTGACAATCGTGAACATATGACGTTTTGCAAAGTGAGTGAAGATGGCGACTTAGACCCCGAGGGGAGGGGGACACCCATATAAAAAGGACGGGGTTGCTCGTAGAAATTTTGAAAAGAACTCTTAAGAGGTACCAAGATCCTGTTTTGTGGGCGTGGCTTGAAATTTTTCCTCCTAAGAGATACCGATTCTTACATAACACATCATCTCCTGTCATATTTCTTTTCTGATCAGTACCTTGAAAGGCATCCCAAAAGCTCCCGCTATGGACCTCTTGAGGCTAAACACTCTAAAGGCTACTTAAACTTCATTTTTAACCCCTAAAAGGTAGGAAGAGCATCCCCGTCATTTTATATGGGAGTCTGCCCGCCTCGCCGGGGACGTGGACAGGGAATCAAAACTGTTCCTTGCTCGCCTCGTGTAGGCAGGATGTTTTCTCTCTACGTCTGCGTGAAAAAATGGAAACTACAGTCGAACCTCCACTATCAGCTACCTCTACAGCAATGGTCACCTCTAAATGGCCACCTCTATACAACGGCAACAGCCACTAAAACGCGTCCCAACTGCCAAAAGATCTTCTCCGAAACGGCCAGTTAATCAACAACTGACGAGCCCTGTCTACAAAACCCCATTTTTTTATTGGACATGGTCACGAAACTTGATCTATACCGCGCATCGTTGGTCTCTATTTCTGTTTGGTTTCTATCTTATTGATATATTTTGATCGTGTTACGTATTTACATGTTACACTGAGCATTTTTTTTTAAAGATAAAAGTCTTGAATCCTGAGAAAATATCGGTTTCGTACTTCAGCCCTACTGATACCGTTTCATAAAAGCCACTTTCCTCTGTTTCCAACGTGACCGTTGTAGAAAGTTTCGACTTTATTACCGTTAATAAAAAAACCACACCCTTCCTATTCAATTTTAAAACACAGATATATTGTTTGTGCTTTTGGTATAGAAATGCACTGGGGACATGACTGTGATGGGAAAAGAAGGCTTGGGAGGTACTAGTCTTAAATGAGTACCTGTTGAGAATTTACGTACATATTCACTCTTGTTACTTTCTTTTTTGAAACTATATAGATTATACAGTCGAACCTCCACTAACGGTCACCTCTCCACAGCGGACTCCTCTCTGCAACAGACACATTTTTTGTCCCGGTGGACAGTCCATACATTCGCTCTTACTTTTACCTTTAAAATATGCAAAATAAGGCTGCAATATAATTCTAATTATTTTATACCGCCTAATTATGGATGTAGAAGTTCGCTTTGTCCATAATTGTGAATTCTCAAGGTAAAATATTAAAGTGCGCCTAACACTAAAATTTTTTTTCGCTAAAATAATAAAGCTTATTTTGTGGAGTAGTGTGCCGCAAAAATTTTTCGATTTGGTTAAATCTTTAATTTTCTATGGCTTGTCAAAGTACGCCAAACGCCGCCATTTTGGTTCACGACCGAGTTTAACGGGGCATGGGTCGAGGGCCGGATGTGACGTCAAATCCAGAACACGGTGATTCTGTAAATTCGCATATTTACTTGTTTCTGTGGGGAAAGGCTGGGAAAGTAGTTAGAAAAAATGTTAGCCAGGTACGTTGTAGTGGGATGTAGCAACACAGCAAACGTACAGGAGGTACTGCGCTTCATGCCATACCGTTTTATGAAGAGATGATCGTCCTGAAGAGAAGAAACGTACAAAGCGATGGATAGATTTCGTGAAAACGAAACGCGCAAAGTGAGAGGCGTCTGAGTTTGGTGATCTGTTCTAAGCGTTTCAAACAAGATGATTTCGCTCGACGCCTGGATTTTCAGCGAGAGGAAGGGATTTTGCTGATTCCATGGCTTAAGTGAGACGAATTTGGAATAACCGCTTTTCCATCGATTCATGCAGCCGTTGTTGCATCTGATCTGATAAACAGCAGCAGTCAGTCAGCACAGCCGATAGATACAGAAGAATGGTAAGATATTTTTTTCTGAGCAAATGTTACCTGCCGTTGTATGTTTGTTTCCTTCCTTGTTCAATTCTTTGAAAAAGAAATCTGTAAGGGTATTTTGGGCAAGAAAGTCATGCGAACATGCACACCAGTTTGGAAAACCCACCGTTCAACAAATGTGGCCATAGAGACATTCAAGCAAGGAATGGCTTAGAATTAGTTTATATGTTCAGAACCCTTTTTACATGTGGGTATTATCAACATACAGAGAACATACTTCGACCAGGACCACAACGATTTCAAGCTGTCAGTGTATGTGTCTGTTTCTGCATGAGGCTTGTGGACTTGAATTGTATTTATAGGAAGTTTTAATTATTGATACCACGGTAACAGATGCTTATGAGATTGCATCTCTGCTGACCAAATGCTCTTGCAAATGAGGACATGTTGTTCCAGAAACATTGCTGAAGACACAAATATTTCCCTCTTTGCCCAACATGGGAAACACTGTTGTGACACAAAAAAATGTTTCTGATAAATATTATTTTTTACAGGGACATGGTTGTGTCCATAACAATGCATCTGCAACTGGCTGCACTGTAGAAAAGCCATCATTGAACTGATGTTGTTGTTGTTGTTGTTGTTGTTGTTCTTTTTATTATTATTATTACTATTACTATTATTATTATTATTATTATTATTATTATTATCATCATCATCATTATTTAGCTCGTATTAGCTGAGCAGTAGGTGTGTATGGGAGAATCTTGACTGAGGACCGAACGCAGTGAGGTCTGTAAACACGACCGAGGTTAAGATTCTCCCATACAGACTGACTAAGCTTGGTTAATAAGAATAAACAAGAACAATTTAATTCTTTTAATGTAACTGGTTTGTGAACTGACATTTTGCTTTGCTTTTTTTTTCTCATCAGGCTTTTTGGCACTTCCATAAATAAGTATTGTTAGAAGAAAAAAATGATTTTGCATTTTAGTTTACAACTTTTTCACTGCAAAGCATTACCAGTCTAGATGCCGGTCTAGATGGGAAGATCTAGTCTGCTTTCAATATCAGTTTCAGCCAATCAGATTTGTGAATTTGGTAGTTTCCAGTCCTTGTGAGACAGAGCCATATTATTATTAGCTTGTCATTGTTTGCCAGGAAATAGATTAAAGAATACAGAATCAAAAATAAATAAATAAATAAACAAATAAATAAATAAACATAATTTTATTGTTGTTCAGGTTGATTGCGACATGTAAATGGTCAGTGATGGGACACAAACATTAAATTTTCCACTTGACAATAAAAGAAAGAAAGGCAGCTGCTTCCAGTTTGTAACACAGGATTATAATAATTCACATTTCTAAGCACAAACGAAGAAAAAGGGGTCCTTTTGATGTTTCATGGGCCTTTTTTTATTAGTGTGTTGTGTGAGTAGAACAAACTGGCTATGTCTATGAATCAATAGTTCAGTAAGCTGTTGGTCTCCAGGTGAATAAGACTGATATGTTTTCGAACAAATGCCATATTTTTGCAGTATTGTACAGTTGTAGAACAGTTTGTGTTGCAGTTTGTCAAAATAAGTACAGTAAATATCAAGCCCACTCTAGTCTTGTTCGAATTCCTCATGAAGGTCAAATCATTCAGACCTTTCATCCTTTTCAACTGAAAATTCCTTTCTAATAATATTACATTTGTATTGCTACAGAAAGGAATCCTCTTGTTCCCCAACATCCCATACACCAGCCTTGAGAACTCTTAGTATGAAACACTTCGTAACTAAAGAAGATTAATGGAAAAAAGTTTTCTAGCAGTGGGCATTTTATGGTGAGGGAAGCGGGGTGGGGGGAGGGGGGGGGGGGGATAGGGCAGGATACCTAAAAACAAAGCTCAACGGAGAAACCACAAAAAGTAACAGTATTGTTCAAGAATCACTAAAGCATGTTTGTAACAGTGGTACAGGACTAAACGGGTGTATACTAATCGTAATTCACACTTTACCAACCAAAGATTGCAATAACATAACCAACCCCCTAGCTACCCCCCTCTTACTCAGGAACTTTACAATGACTTGTTTATACATGTAACTGATCGTTTCACAGCTATACTTGTAAATTGGAAGAATCACTGTTAAGTAAAATGTTGTGTGCATGCATGTAAAGAGGGATTCGGAAACATTTTTTATTTTATACAGCCATGTGCATACCTGAATTACCTCTCTTTGCTGCCAGGTTGATGATAAGTTTGCCTTCCTTTAGTTTCGTATTTGCCCGCTGCTAATCTTAAACTCCATTCCCCAAGGCATACAGGTTTAATTCCAGGATATTCAGTAACACACTTTAAGATAACATCAGCGCCACAGTATATCAGTGCGAGATCGAAGAAGGCGCGAAGATAGTAAAGACGCGCCACGCGCTAGAGTCTTACTAGTATCACTCTTCGACTTCTACATATCGCTGCTTTCGAGTCTGTCCATCGGAGCTCGTTCGAGTTCTTTGTCAGCATCCACCTCCTGGTATTTGGCTGTCCATTCTCCATTGGCCAGAGAGTAGTCAGCATACAAATCAGCTCGGTTGTCACCGTTTGACTAATCGGTTTGCGATGTTGGTAAGCGTGAGCGGTCATTCTCTTCAGCGATATAATAAATTTCAGAGTTTTCTGAGTCAAAGCTCATTTCAGAATCAGACGAACTAGAAGACATTGTTAGTAAAAACAGAAATCGGTCGACTGCGGAGTCCCAGCGAAAGAACTTGTGCTGCAAAAAGTCTTCTACACTCGGAAAAAATAAAAGACCTGACTGGGACAGTCGAAGCATTCGTTCTGGATTTGACGTCACAGCTTTAACTCTCCCCAGATTCCCCATGCGCGGTCGCGAACCATTCGAAACTCGGTTTCGAAGGGGCACAGAAATTCGAGGATTTAACCAAATCGTAAAATTTTTGCGGCAAATTACTCCACAAAATAAACTTTATTATTTTAGCGGAAAACAAATTTTGGTGTTAGGTGCACTTTAAAAGGAAAATTTTAGCTCTTCTGACTGTCCCATTTTTTTCCTACCGAATTCCCGGCTAAGGAGGTATATCTATGAGCGCTTTCCATTCTACCAAAAATTTCCGGATTTTCTGGAACCCTTTCCCAGGAAATTTCCGTACCATTCATGCCTGTTTCGAAAATTTCAGAATGTTTGGTCGAATGGAAAGCGCCCATATTATAGTTTATATAGTTTAGCAGAAAGCAACAGGGGTGAATATGCATGTAAACGCACACCACGTATCTAAAATCCGCTGCCCTCTAGGCTTCTTTTGCTCTTTTTGTATCCCAGCACTATCAACGGTGCATTTCTATTCAAAAAGCACAAACGACAAACATGGACTTTAAAGGTAAAGAGGAAAGGTGTGTTGTACAACTTTTGTGAACGCGGTAATACTTTCCATTAATCTACGTAGACATGCTGTGATAACAGGACCCGCGACTCTGTGATTCGTCGAGTTCTGTCCTTTTGCAGAATTAAACAACACCCCCTGCCCTCCTACGTCTTCCAATTTCGTCCAAAAATGTTTAGTTAGGCTGACGATGCGAACTACCTTACTTGGACGAGCAAACAGTTTGGATTCACTCGCCGCCGTCTTCACTCACTTCGCAAGTGGCCGTTTGTCACGTGTTTGTCACGCAATCCACATTTGCCGATTTATCTGAACTGGAACCACCAAACAAAAGTCAAGTACTTACTCAACTAATACCATGACAGTTATTCGGACTGACTAACAGAACGGCAAAGTCGTGAAATTTTCAAAGGGAGCGAAGTCTGGAAACTTTGTAAGGAAGAAATTTGGAAAGCGTAGTGCTATTGGCGAAAAACCATTTGCGGTTTTCTGTCTTGCTGCTTTATACGTTTTGCAAGTGGCGGACGACTGTTGGAACATTCGAAGCAAAATGAAGTCACAGTATGTGTTTTATTCAGAGGTATGTGCCATATTAGGTGATAGGAAACGAACGATTCATCTATAAATCTAGTGGTAAAAAAACAGGGGCAGTTGTACCATTAGAATTGCAAGCACATGGGTAAGAAATACAACGGTCGAATTATCTTGCCGTAATAGTTATGTCACAACTCTGCGACAGTTGATCATGAGGTTTCGCCAACTGCTTTGTTATCATAACCTGGTCTCAGACCAGGATTTCAAGAAATGCTGCGATGAGACGGTTATTTTTAAAGCAGAGTGCTTGCTTACATGAAATGGTTGTACTCGAATATTTACGCCAAACATAATGGATGCAATCGATCGATTGATTACTCAAGTTTCACCTTTCAAAATGGTTCTTTTTTTTGGCTGTGGGTCTTCCACATAGAACTGCCGATATTGAACGAATAATGGGTGCTGCAGTTGTAACCTTTAAAAAGAAACATACAGTAGGCGGAAGTAAAATCAGTTTCGGGCGATATGCACGTCCCAGTGATCGAAATAAATTTGCATAATATTACAATGTACCGAAAGCAGCGTCTATATTTATTTAATTGCAAATGTTTGCCAAAGTTAATCATGTAGTTAATCTAAAAGGAAAAAAAACAGATTGCAAGCATCTTTATTGACGAAAAAGGCTTCCATTCGCTTATTTTTGTTCTTGTTGAAGGTAGCTTTCCAAATTCCATGTTGGTTTCACGAATGACGAATTTCTCGAAATGTACCACACGTTTATTGCTCTCGACAGGGTACTATTTTTGGGCCGCGGAAGAGACTTTCACACA
>NW_028301553.1:20695000-20747500 GCF_042242905.1 Orbicella faveolata
CTTAAGGTGTAACAAAAAGCTTGATATGTTGCCAAAGTTGAAAATTTCGGAGCGGTCCGTAATCGGCGTCCGATTGGCAAAATCAGGACCGCTGGAGCGCGCGTGATTAGTTGATCAGATTCAAGGATTTAGGGTTCCGGACCGCTGAGAAGCTGGAGAAGAGAATAAATTCAAGAGAGTAGTAGTGATTTTTCGTGGCGTCGTTTGAAAATAAAGTGTATTTGGCGTATTCACGGAAATTTTATAAGTTCGTTGTCAAGTACGCGGACTATCTCTAGCCATAATGTCTTGTAAGTAGATGTTTCTTAGCTTTAAATTAAAGGAGAACGGAAGGCGAAAACCCATTTTTTGAAAAGTCGTTCTTACGAAAGCACGTCGTAATCAAATCGCTGTTTTAGGATGTGAACTAACTTTTTAACCTGATTGTAACAGCTAAAAGCTCCGTACCTGAACAATTTGAACGTCCGCCATTTTGGAAGCCATGTTGAAGGCTTGGGCGCATAGCATGACGTCACTGCGCACAGATGAAAAACACGCGAATTACAAGTACTACGTTTTCACTGAGATTGTCGTCAAATCGAATTGTATATGGCACTGTACAGCTCGAAATGTTACGTTTGTGCATAATTGAATCTTATGTTGGAGGATTAACTGAGCTCAACGAAAGGTTCGAAATAAATCTCACAGCTGGCAAACTATTTGTGACCATTTGTGTTCATAAGCTTGGTGTTCTCATTCTGCGCACTTGACACAAACCCACGATTGCGATCTCTAGGACTTCCCTTTTTAAACAAATCGTTTGAAAGAGAGGGTGCTGTGTTATACATCTAGAAGTCGGTTGAGCTGCCTCTATGTCTGAACCAAAAAATGTAAACAGGTTATATCGCAACCATTTCGCTGCCATTTGAGCCTGCCACGCACGCCACGACAAAATAAGAAATAAATGAAATAAATCAAACAACACTTTCTTCCCACCGAGTCCATGGCTGTTTATTAGCTTCCTAGCGCCAAAATAATCAACATCTGCTGAATACAAAAGTATTATTCACCTGAAATTGTATTTTATTTACGGCTTCCTTGTTGCACTTCCCAGTTCGCACAACACTCGCGTACACATTACGATGTATTTCCTCTTCGGCGCTCATCTTGACTCTCGCGAACATCGTCTTCCTCTGACTCTGAACTGTCTCAAATAGGTTCAAAAGAATAAGGATCGATCTCAGCCATAATGCAAGCTAAATGCAGGTTCGACTCAAGATCGATTCTTCACAACTTCTTTGTTGACATGAAAAACTGCATGTGCGTAGTGACGTCACAACATGGCGGCGGGTATTCTTTTTATGGAAGTAACCGGAAGGAAAGATGTCCAAAATGGCGGACGTTCAATTTTGAAAAATGACCACGGGTTTTGGACTCTTTTCGGCTCTTTCGAAAGGTAAAATTCACTTTTTCTTGCTCTTTACTACAAATGTAAGCCATTTCAATAGTTTTAAGCTCCCATATAAAATACGACTACTGGCCGTTCTCCTTTAATGCACTAAATTTCCACATGGTCCTCTCCACGTTTCTACTCCAAGCAAACACACTAGTGTAGTTTGAAAACAGGAAATAACATTTCTTGGACGAGCTAGGCGTAATTCCAAACGATACGCAGTGACAGTAGCGTCCTTTGCACTTAAAAAGGAATAATTGACGCTATCCGAAATATAACTGTTGTCCCAACCAAAATAAGAGTGTAATGTCACACCACGTGTTAAGACCGCGTTTCTACTATGAGGACGAGAACGGAGTCAAGCGTATCATGATAACGTCGCTAGAACGCACGCGTCTTACATTATGTGTTCTACCACAAGGGAAAGTACACAACGTTCATGTGTGATTCCATATGATATGCATCTTTCACCTACTATGCACTCAACACTAATTTGAACTAATCTGTTCTTGCGTTAATCGCAAACCAATGACCAATGGGAACAATGAGTTTTCTCTAACAAATATATAGCTTTGTGATGTTAACGGCAAAGTATAGGTAGAACACTTTTTACGAAGTGCATACAGGTGCCTCCCCCAGCCCGCCCCTTCCCTGCTGGAAGAGCATTTTAAACTGAGTCAGAATTAAACTAGTAGTAATCAAAGATTATGAGTGCGTTCTACGCCTGTATGTGTGATATAACTTAAATAGTTCTCTGTTGCTGAAATCCCCGGCTGAAATCTTTATCTCTGTGAACAGCTGAAGTTTCACAGACAGATATAACATAATGGCAAAGGCTCCTTTTTTTCTGTGGATTATTTGATTTCCTTGCTTTATTGTTAGCAATTTCAGGTCCCATCTTTAAACTACGATTTGATCACCTTTGACGACGCGTTGCGTGACGGGTTCAGTTTCGGTAATAATCAAAACTATAACAAAATTCTCGAACGTAATTGGCAATCAGCAGCCCCATTTGAGCATTAATTAGACAGTGTACGTGTCATGCTTGTAATTGAACAGTACGCGTCATTTCACGCGCTTTTGCGGTGCACTTTGTTGAGTAAACTGTGTTTTTCAGCATTCATAACGAAGTTTAATCGTTCAGCGCTCAATCGATGGTTTGTTTGTTTCTCGAATTTTGTCATGGCTTTGATTAATTGGTAACAGGGCTTCGCGTCGTCCAATTCAGTCTGTAATCATACTCGTATGATTACAGACCGAATTGGACTCCACTCAGTCCTATTACCATTATTAATAACCTCACAAGTTTAATGGAACATTTGCCTTCAAAATTCATTCTAAACATCTCATTTTCACTTTTACTGGTAATAGTCTACTTGTGTTTTATCTAGTATTCTAAGCTGGAAGCACAAATATCAGCCAACATTTGCACTCGCGTGCCGGTTTATCCGTGGTTTATCGTAAACAAACTCCGTGCGACTGGCAACTGATTCGAATATTTCCGCTGATGAATAAAAATAGTCAGCAGTGCTGTTCCTTAGTTCGGTTTACCCTTATAGATCTTGGCGAGTGCTCTTCTATCGATTCAATTTTGACCTTTGCTGTATACTAAACTATTTGCATTTGCACAGCTAGCCTCCAATAATTAATTGTTTAAAAAGTTGGACCATTTTTTTATTAAAAGAAAGTAGTTTATTTGTCGTAATCGCAATGTATTTTTCTAATTCAGTTTTTTCGTTAAGGAGGGTTACAAAATCGTGAATTGGGGTCTTTTTTCATCGTGTACTGCGTTAATGTAAAGAAAATATTTTCCAATTATGATCAAGTGATTTAGAGTTAAACTGGACGATTTGTATCTCAAAACACTATATATAATTTCGTTTTGCTCCAAAGCAATGTTTCCTCCACATGTAGCGTTGTACCACTTTGTAAATATATTCCAAAACGATTTAGCAATTGGACATTCCGCAAATAAATGGAGAGGTGTTTGATCAATGTCATGGCAATAAGGACAATCTGGTTGCTCTCTTTTTCATCTTGTACAAAAATTTATTGTATACAGAATATTATTAACTATTTTATATTGAAACACGGATAATTTTACCTCAATTGTTACACGAAAAGGAAGTGAGTAGATTTTTGTCTTTCTTGAAAGATAATGCCAGGTTCAATGAGTCTTCTCGCTGCAGTTGGGGGAGGGAAGTGCTGGTGATTGAGTAAAGTATTGTAAATTGTTTTGCATGTGAGCTTTTCGATTGCAAGTGGTACGTATTCAGTTGACGGTAGAAGACATTCCTACTTTAGCATAGTTTTCCATTCCTGTGGTATTGCAGATAGAAGACTGTAATACTGTAGAATATTACTCTCGACGTTGTATTTCTGCATGAAGGTTGTAAGTCATTAAGGTGGAAAAAAAAAAAAAAAAAAGATGACTTGTTTACTCGAATAAACTGATTCTTCCATATTATTTGATTTAACATGTCTCCTTTTGTTTTCGGGCTAGTGTTATTAATTTTCTGCCAGTGGGAAATTATATCTCGATAGAATTTTGGTAGGTTTTCATTCATGGGTAGATATTGAATGTTATAGTTACACCGGAAACGAAGGTTGCCGCCAACATTGGAAAGTAAGGATAATGGGATAAATTTCCATGGTCTTTTCTCGTTAGTGCATAAGCGCTTTACTCAGACTATCTTTAACGCTTTATCAAATAACGTAAAATCTAACATATTAAGTCCTCCCTCCTTCTTATTTTTGATTATAGTCGTTTTTTTGAGTTTTGGATTCTTGTACTTCCATATGTAATCGAATATTATGTTATTTACTTTATCGGTAAACTCTTTTGGAGTGTCGCCGCTGAAGATAAAGTTAGTTTGGATATTGCCAACGTTTTGACTATATTTACTCTTCCATATATAGATATGTCTCGAGATGACCAAATGTTCAGTGTCTTTTAAAGTCTAGGCAACTTTTCAAAGAAGTTCTTTTAATGGCAAGCTCTTCATCATATGAAAAATAACCACCCAAGGCGTAGACAGGCTCATCACTTAATTTTAGATTTAGAATGGAATCCTTCCTCTGACGCAATGATCCCAGCCAAAGTATTTCTGAATTAAATTGATTTATTCGGAGACCAGAACAGTTTTCAGATTGTTGCAGCAGATCAAAGAGCCTATGAACAGACCGAATATCTTTAACAACAACAGTTGTGTCATCGGCGTACTGGGTTATTTTTATAGATTTATTTGGATAAATTTGAATACCTCAGTTCTATTTCCCTTGAGCGTTTACTTGCATCACTTAAAATTTCTACACCAATAACAAACAAAATCCCAGAGGGCGGGCAACCCTGCCTGACACCTCTCCTTAGATTAAAATGTTTTGTGGCAAAGCCATTGTTCAAAACATAACTTGATACGTTATTATACAAGACTGTGATCCATTGTCGTAATATAGGACCAAAGTTGAAAGCTTCAAGGCATTTTGAAGGTAGCACCATTCAATAGAATCGAAACCTTTTTCGAAATCAAGAAAGACCGCTAGGCCTGGGATGTTTTTTTTTTTAGTAAAGGGCATCATGTCTGTTATGATTCTGATGCTCTCACCTATATATCTTCCCTTTACGTATCCTGTTTGATTCGGGCTAATAATCGTAGGTAACACTTTTTCCAGGCGTAAAGGTAAAGCCTTTGTAACAATTTTGTAGTCGTTGTGTAATAGGGAGATTGGTCTCCAATTTTTGAGTTATTTTTTTATCTTTGTCTTTCTTTGGTATTAACGATATAATACCGCGTTTTGTGAGGTTGACATGTTACCATTTTCGAAAGCATAGTTAAAGCTATCAACCATAATTTGACCAATGGCATTCCAGAAGAACCGGTAAAATTCAATAGCAAAGCCATCAGAACCAGGTATTTTATTAGTCTTAAGAGTCCCTGTCCATAAAAATGGAAAATAACTCGGCAAGGGTGGAAAATTAAGGGAGGCAGCGTGGCCGAGTGGTTAGGGCGCCGGACTCGAAATCCGGAGGTCGCGGGTTCAAGTCCCGCTCTGGCCACTTAGCTGGAGTTGTTTCTCGGTAGACCCTAGTTCAACTCCTCGGTCATGCTTGTAAATAGCCAACTGGTCTGCCTCCCGCCAGTTGGGATTTTTAACCATGTTATGTTCATTTGCATTATTTGTTTCATCATTTGATTTCATTGGCCCTGAAAAACCCCATTGGGGGAGTGGTCAATTAAGATATTAATTTTTATTAATTATTAAAATTCGATTTCGCTCATATTTTCATGGTAGCTAGGCTAGGGCATGACAAAAACTACTGGATAGTTTTTTGGCAAAATATCCTCTTATTTCAAAGAAATATGCAAATTACCAATGCCGTTAAAATCGTCATTTGACGCACCATTTTATTAAGCAAGTTTGAGAGCCTCGCATGCAAAACCACACCATTCTTCCGTCTTCAAAACACTCAAATATTTTTGTGCAATGTTTAAATGTGTACTGGGTTGATTTTAGGGAATGTTGCGTTGTCCTTTTGGGCGCAAAATAATTAAATTTCGAAGACATGTATTTCATTCACTTAAAAGTACTTCGTAAATATAATTAATTTTCACCATGTGCGAAACCTTCAAATGGATTAAGCTTCTGGTGGTTGAATTGCAGAAGGATGGTCTACAGATTCCTGTAAAAATTTCTTTGGGCAAATGATTGTGAGTGACGCGAGAGCTTTTCAAAGTAGGTCAAAAATGCAAATATTTGACCATCCCTCGTCAAATTTCAATTTACGGATTAGACGTATATTTTAGCATGCGACAAATGACTTGACCTATGTTAGGTTGAAATAGACACAGAGCTGATATTTTCGAAATGTTCTAACCTCATTTGCTGTAAAAGGCAGGTGCAAAGCCGATTTGACGTGTTTCTGTCACCATTCGTCGCACATAAAGCAGAAGTTTGCTTTTGTTTACATAACGTCCGATGTACATCGCCAACTGTCAACTTATTTAATGGTCGAATACCATGAATCTGTGACCCTCTTTCGACACATATGATCACCACTGCATCTAAGTCAAAAACGGCTAAGTCATTTGTAGATAGTTGTGTTACATAATCAGCTTGTGTAGTTCGATTCATTCTATCACCTTTCAGGCATAGTCATAATGTAGAGTGTTTGATAATTAGCATGCATTGTCCCGCAAGCCCAAATGTATGCAGAGACGCTTCTGGAACTTTCTATTATTTACATAAGCATAAAAACTTGTAGGTTTAGCTCGAGATTTCATTCATTATCAGTGTGTGTGTAAGCAATAAAACTTTTGCCATCCGGAGTAGTTAACATGGTGTCAGGATTTTACAAACCCAGCCAAGACTAACGTCGACAGCGATCACCGCCAGCTTTTCGGAAAGATAAATTCTCTCAATCTACAATGGCTGAATTGGAGCATTTACCAGCGCCGAAAGGAAACTTCACGCCGGGCCCCGAATGTTACCAAAGGTGCTTAGATTGGGTTGAGGAATGTGAACTCCTTTTGAATGGTCCGTTAGCTTCGAAGAGCAAAGCCGTGAAAGCAAATTATGTTCTCATTTGGGCAGGAAAAACTGGAAGAACGCACATAAAGTCATTGAATCTCACCAAGGAACAGAGGGGAGATCCAACCGTGTTGTTAAAAAAGTTCGTGGAGTGGACAAAGCCGAAATCCAACGCACTCGCAGCCGCATCAAACTTCCACCGCCTGGAGCAAGGTGATCTTAGCCTTGCAGAGTACATTGACAAAGCCACTATTCTGTGCGACCAGTGTGAATATCCTCCAGAAGCCCGCGATCGACTACTTCGGGATGCAATAGTAATTGGGCTACGCTCCAAAGAGGCCTATTACAAGTGCATTGAAAAAGGCTCAGCAATGACGCTGGAAGAGGCAATAGAAATCGCTCAGAATCAGGATGCCACAGCACACCAGGTTGGTTACATGCGACCGGAATTCAAAGGCGATCCACTACAAATGGAAGTTCATAAACTCCAAGGAAACAGGCAGACAGGAGCCAAGTGGAACAGACAGCAGCCCCAAAGACCCGGTTCCAACGATCAGCCCCAAAGGACAGGTTCCAAGGATCAGAAACAAGTAAAGACCAAAAGAGAAAGTTGTTTCAACTGTGGAGCGAAACCGTGTGGGAAGGAAGGGCATTACGGTTCCGTGTGCAGATCAAAGAGTAAAGATGCACGTGTGAATGAGTTACAAGTCCAGTCTGCAACAGCTCCCGAGTGTGTGGACTGCGTACTGCATGAATACGAGCCAGTTTACTTCAACGCGCCTATTCATCACCTCAAGACAGTAACAGTGGAAAGTCTTAATCATCCAAAATCGGAACCTCACATCCGCCCGTTATGGATTCGCCAGGAATCTTCATCACAAATCTTCCAGATTGATTGTGAGGTTGATACCGGAGCAAGTTGCAACATTCTGCCCTTGTACAAGGCTAAAGCACTCTTCGGAGACGACTTGAAGTTGGGCAAACCAACCGTGAATCTCAAAGGCTATAATGACAGTCCAGTGGAAAACCTTGGATCCTGCATTGTGTACCTTTACCATGGTAACAAGACATTTAGAGTTTTGTGCGAAGTTGCAGACAGCAAAGGTCATATGATCCTAGGCAGGAAGCAAGCGTTAGTCATGGAATACGTCAGTTTCCCTGAGATCCAGAAACCTGCTGTCCAGGCTGAGACAGATAGGTCTATCAAGACACTCGTAGAAGAGCCGGCGAAAACCACTAATGGTCCAGCAATTCCAAGAGTTCAGAAATGCACTGATCCAGTGGTACCAGTGATCCAAAAGCGTTTTCAAGAGAAGATCACTATTAATGGAAAGACACACTCATTGCCTACAACTAAGGATTATTTACTGCAGGAATACGCTGATGTGTTTCAAAGCATAGGAACTTTGCCAGGTGGACCTTATCGTATCCAATTAAAAGAAGGCTACAAACCCGTTCAACACCCACCGCACCAAGTTGCAGTTAGCCTGAAACCGCCCTACAAAGCAGAATTGAAGAGATTAACACAGCTTGGAGTCATTAAAGAAGTAAAGGAGCACACTGAGTGGATTAACTCGATTGTCCCAGTTGAGAAACCAGATGGTTCCTTACGGCTATGTCTTGACCCAAAAGATCTCAACCAAGCGATAAAGAGGAATCAGTGGTACAGCAGAACAGTTGATGACATCCTACCGGAGTTAGCACATTCCAAGTACTTCAGCTTGCTTGACGCGAAGTCGGGGTATTGGCACGTCCCTCTTGACAAAGAGAGCAGTTTCCTGACAACCTTCAATACACCCTGGGGGAAGTACCGATGGCTGCGCCTACCCTTTGGGCTAAAGGTAGCAGGAGATGTTTTTCAGGAAAGAATCGACAGAGTGCTGAGAAGTGTCCCCAATAGCGCTGGAATCGTTGACGATATCCTTTGCCATGGCAACGAAGAAACTACCCATGACGCTGCAGTCATCACCCTGCTAGAAACAGCGAGAGCTAACAATCTCACCTTCAATGCAAACAAATTTGTGTTCAAGTCTCAAGACTGTGCATTCTTTGGAGGAAATCTTACCCCAGCCGGGTACAAGATGGACCCTAAAAAAGTTCAAGCCATCACAGGAATGAAACCACCAGAGAACCTTCAGGATTTGCAAAGCTTCCTAGGACTTGTGAACTACCTAAACCGGTTCAGTACAGCACTGGCAGATTTAACAGCACCGCTTAGAGCGCTCTGTAAGAAGGACACCCTCTTTACCTGGGAGAGCTCGCAGCAAGCAGCATTTGAGGCTATTAAGAAGGAGATTACGAGTGCACCAGTGTTGGCATACTTTGATCAGTCCAAAGCTAGCACTATTCAGTCAGACGCATCCAAGAAAGGCTTAGGAGCAGTTCTACTCCAAGATGGTAAGCCTGTGATCTACGCATCAAGAACCCTCACCGAGACAGAACAACGTTACTCGAACATTGAACGAGAGCTGCTCAATGTCGTCTTTGCCCTTGAAAGATTTCATCATTATGTGTATGGATACACAGCGACGGTGCAAACAGATCACAAGCCATTGGTCAGCGTGTGGAAGAAATCCATAGTGTCTAACTCACCACGCCTTCAGAGGCTATTGCTGAGACTATCCCAGTATGATGTGCGCATTGAATACCTGAAAGGAAAGGATAATGTCGTAGCTGACGCACTATCCAGAGTGTCTCCTCAGCCAACACCTAAAGAAGGAGAAAACGACGAAGAATTCATCCCAGTTCACATGCTCACAGACGAAATCCCCGCCGATTCCACGAGAATTGGAGTTTTCAGACGCGCAACTGCAGAAGACACTATTTCCGGCTTACTGATGCAAGTGGTAATAAATGGTTGGCCTGAATTAAAGAAAGATTGCCACCCATTTCTTGTAGACTACTGGACGTACAGAGAAGAGATCAACGCAGAGAATGGTCTGTTGTTCAAAGGCCATAGACTCATAGTTCCTGAGAAACTGCGTAGCGGAGTCCTCCAAACCATTCACGAAGGTCATTTTGGTTTTGAGAAGATGCAGCTGAGAGCCCGAGAAACAGTATTCTGGCCAGGAATAACCTCAGATTTACTACAGACAGCCCAGAGCTGTGAAGTGTACCAGACGTTCTCGAGGAGCCAACAACGTGAAACACTGTTGCCCCATGAAGTTCCTCAAGGACCTTGGGAGAAGTTAGGAATTGATTTCTTCGAGTTTCAGTCTACCACCTATCTCCTGATAGCGGACTATTACAGTAGGTTTCCTGTGGTCAGAAAAGTACGCAGCACTACCGCAAGCGCTACCACCGAGATTCTGAAGCAGGTGTTTAGCGAATATGGAGTACATCAAACCGTTATGACAGACAATGGCCCCCCATTCTCGTCAAAGGAATTTGCAGCCTTTGCAAACCAGTACCGATTCGACCACATCACGTTCAGCCCTCGTTACCCGGAGAGTAATGGTTTCATTGAACGTATGGTGCAGACGGTCAAGCAGTGCACGAGAAAGTGTGCAGCCGCATGACATGATCCAAACTTAGCTATGTTGATCTACAGAGCCACACCCCTTACTACCAGCATACCGTCACCTGCAGAGCTATTGAATGGACGAAGGTACAGAGCATTACTTCCAACCAGATCCCCTATCCAGAATCCCCATTGTCAGGTTGTCCGAGAGCAAATGGTGAAAGACAAGGACAAAATGTGCGAGCACTACAACAAGACTGCAAGGGATCTACCTTCACTGCCACAGAATCAGAAAGTGTACGTACAAGTTCACCCCCAGTGTAACAAATGGACCCCAGCAACCGCTACCAAAACGCCAGTAGCGTCTCAACCGAGATCGTACAGTGTCGAAACTACTAATGGAGCCCAGTTAGTGAGAAATCGTCGTTTCATTCGTCCATCTCAAGAGACTGTTCCGATACCTGCCGAGAGTGTAAAGCGTGACGAGAGCACTAGCAGTGAACGACCAAGACGTGTGATTACAAGACCTAAAAGACTTATAGAGACAATTTAATTAGTTTCAGCATTTCAGTTAAGGCCTTAAGCTATTTTCGATTAGAGGGGAGGTGTTACATAATCAGCTTGTGTAGTTCGATTCATTCTATCACCTTTCAGGCATAGTCATAATGTAGAGTGTTTGATAATTAGCATGCATTGTCCCGCAAGCCCAAATATATGCAGAGACGCTTCTGGAACTTTCTATTATTTACATAAGCATAAAAACTTGTAGGTTTAGCTCGAGATTTCATTCATTATCAGTGTGTGTGTAAGCAGTAAAACTTTTGCCATCCGGAGTAGTTAACAAGTTGCTTGCTTTGCACTACACCAAAATATTACGTTTGATCATCATGGTTTGATGGCTTGAATCCTTGCCTGCAGCGGTTCCTTGTTCGTCACGCAATGCTGTCATCCCATTTTAGGGGGTAGGGGTAGGACAATTTCTACCCTAATACGTAGGGCTCCGTAACGCTTGGAACCACTGGGAGCACTAGCCTGCGAACAGGCTCCCGGCGAGGATGGAAAAAATTTGGGCGAGGGCGAAACAGAAGAATTCGGAGAGCAAAGCGATCGGGACCGGGACAGGGGAGCCTGTAGACTGTTTCTGTTGTGCCTATCCGCCCTTGGTGATAAGCCTGTAACAAAGCAGTCAATCAGGTAATTAGACCTGTCAAGAAGCTACATTTCCGGTACTTGCAAACAGTTTTAATCGAGCTAATCAAATAGCCGGGCAGGGCGTCTTGATATAGAGTGCAATTAAGCAACATGTTCACGGAATATTTCACACACTTTGTCCCTCCAGAGCCAATACTTAGAGAACTCAAACATATTTTGCAATACTGAAATGAGCCTAAAGAAATTATAAGCATATGATGGAGGTGTCAAACTCTGCGAAGCGACAAGCAGATAACAGCGGAAAGTCCGGAAACCATGCCTTTGACATCTAAAAAAATTGCTATAGCACCCCCAAACGGGTCAACTCCACTAGCTTCTACTTAAAATTCCTGCTCGTAAAAGAGCATAAAGTACCCTTCAGAATCACTTGTGAAATAACGAGAGGTGAGAGACCGAAACTTAAAAGAGAACGGCAAATGCACTATTGTAACGAACCGTTGGAGTCGTATAATTTTACAAAGATCTGTCAAATATTCATCTCAAAGATGTCAACAATCAGCTATTTAACCAATGATATTATGATACCAGGAGCTGGTATCACAGAACAGCGGCATCAATAGGATGTCTACAGGCTCCCTCGCTTCGTTCGGGCTCACAGGGAGCCTGTTCGCAGGCTATGGGAGCACACAATCGTGTTGAGTAGGAAGAGATTAAATTAAGAAATGAAAAGAAGGAATAGTTTCCCATTGCCCCTGTTGTTATCTTTTACTCGACCACCGCTACCTACATGCCCTGCGTAATACTGTAACGCTAAACTCATCGCGATGTGCAATTATTTTTGGTTTACATGTAATACAGTGGGCTACTCTCGGGAAAATGGTTGGTGACCGCTTAATGGGGCTAGCCGCTTAAATAGAGGTTGGTGTACCTTGAATATTTAATTTTTCACTATCGGGTTATAAATTTCTTGGTGAACATAGAATCAATTCAAGACAATCATGATAGACATGTGTTTGAATTATCACTCGTCATGCACCTTCAATTTCAGACTCTTATCTGCCATCGCCCTTTAACAAAGTTTTTAAATTTTCGGTGGCCGCTTAATAGGGGTAAAGACAGTAATGAAACCCTTATCGGAACGACAAATGGTGGCCGCGGAGGTAACCGGTCAATAGGTGTTATATTTACAATATTTTACTGACAATAATTTTGGACTGTATTGACAACAGTCGTCTATTTTCTGTTACAAACATACCAATGCCTCGCCACTAAGCAAAAAAAGTACGCCAAATAAAATGCATAGCCAGGGCTATTTACTCACGTAATTACTAATTAAATGTGGTCTGTTTTTCTCACGAATTAGACACGTTTTGATTTCCCATTTTTACTTCAGCTAGTTCTTGCTTCATTGATTTATAATTTGCTCATGGCGATTTTTTTAAATTCTAGTGAGTACAAGCACTAGCTTTATCAGCTTTTGTCTGAAACATTAGAACGTACAACAAACAACAATAATAATAATAATAATATAATAATAATAATGGCATTTCGGGCAGTATATCCACAGGGTGGCTCTTCGCCTGCCCGATGCTAACTAAATTTACAATTGTAAAAAGGTTAAAAGATATCTAAAAACTTATATCTATATGTAAACGAGATAAAATTGTGTTTTAAGATATGCTAAAATAAATAAATGAATAAATAAATAATTAAAATTATGCCAGATGTTCTAAAGCTCTCTTAAAAATAATGTTTTTGGTGTCTTTACAAAATTTAATATAGTCTTGGCAGCACCTCACGTTGCTGGGCAACGTGTTAAATAAACTTGCAGTCTGGTCCTGTAGAGTATTATTAATTAAAGATCTTTCTAACTGAATGCTGTTACTAGATCTTAAGCATCTTTCGTGTTGAAATACATTAAGTTTCAGATAACTTGGCCAGTATGGGTTGTGAAGGGCTTTGTGAGTTGCCTTAAGTAGGTTTCATTCGCGTTGTTCCTTTACGGGAAGCCATTTGAGTTTCGTAAGGATGTCTTCGGATGACACAAATCTACCAAGCTCAAAACTAGCTGTAGCCTTTTGTACTCTCTGGAGACGTTTCGTTAAATAATCCGGGAGTGAGTGGTATACTATGTCATTATAATATAGCTTGCTTAGAACCAGTGCCTGTGCCAAATTCTTTTTGATATGGAAAGGCAGGATGTTCTTTAACTTCCTTAGGGTTGTTAGAGTAACATAGCAGGACGCTGCTACTTGTCTGACATTTCCTTCCCAGTTCAGATGCTCATGGATTTGAGACCCCAATAATTTAGTGGTGGTCACTCGTTCCAAGGGGATGCTGTTGATTGTGATGTCGAACTTTCCAGTGTTTAAATGATGGACCTTTGATAACTGCGGAGTAGATAATAACATCAGCTTAGTCTTGGAAGGATTAATGACTAAGTTTGCTTCACGTGACCACGCTTCCAATTTGCCTATACTTGCAGAAAGTTCAGTTAGAGTTGATTGAAGATCTGCTGGTTTGCAGTGTGTGTACAATGTGGTATCATCAGCATATTGATGACATTTAACTCCGCGTACATATGACTGAAGGTCAGCGACGTAGAGATTGAAAATGAGTGGCCCCATGATAGAACCTTGAGGTACGCCGAAACTCACCATACAAAGCTCTGACGTTTTGTCGTCGACTTGCACAAAGTGTTTCCTTCCTGTAAGATATTGGATCGTCCATTTAAGATATTCCTTGGAAAAGCCCAACAGGCTAAGCTTTTCAAGAACAGTCTTGTACTTGATGGTATCAAACGCCTTAGAGATACCGGCTAGTACCATGAAGGTAACTTCTCCTCGCTTCGTGGCGCGAATAATGTCATCTCTGATCCCTAATAGAACAGTAGTCGTTGAGTGTCCTTTCCTGAAGCCTGAGATATTCTCTTTTAACAGGAAGTGAGAATCAATGTAATCGATGACTTGGTGGTGTACGAGTCTTTCAAAAACTTTTGAAAGGACCGGAAGTATTGATATCGGTCTCATGCCTGATACACTGAAGGTAGGGCCACTGGTCTTAGGGATTGGGGTTATCCTCGCAACTTTCCAAGCGTCGGGAAATGTTGATGTGACAATACAGGAATTTATCACGTCTGTCAAAGGTCCTACAATCAGGTCGGCTACAGGCTTTAGGAGCTTAGCTGGTATTTGGTCAGGTCCTGTCGATGTATCGGAACGAATTGATTTGATTTCCTTGAGGACCTCTTCATATTTAACGTGGCGCAAGGTGAATGATCTTTCCCCTATCGGGCATGGCTGCAAGCTATCAACAAAGTTCAATAGGTCTTCTTTTGCGTCAACGTCTGCATTTCCGGTGGTGCGTTGGGCAACTTCTGCAAAATGCTTGTTAAGCTCATTGACATCCAGACGTAAAGGCTGTGGACATGGGTTCAAAATACGGTGTATAATACGCCAGACCTCTTTCGGTTTCGTTGATGATAATGCCGTATTGATGAACGATCGTTTTGCCTCTTTGATCGTTGTTTTCGGACGATTGCGGACGTCACGAAAAGCTTGCCAGGCATCGGGCGTTTTTAACGAGTGTGCCTTGTGTCTTAGTACATTTCTCTGATTTTGAAGACCTACAATTTCCTCATCATGTAACCATGGCCGTGTGACCTTAGTGTGTGTCAGTGGAGCGTGTCGCTCAATGCAGTCAGAGATGAGTGTAATAAACATCTCTAGCTTTTCTTCAGGATCATCTGTTGCCTGAATGACACTAAATGGAAGGGATGTAAAGTCGCGAACGAACTCTTCTTCCTTGAACCCACGCTCTTTTCGAATCATTTTAAACCTTGGAACAAAGCGCTCAGCACGAATGTTGAGGCACGCGTAAGGTGCATCATGGTCGCTCACATTTGAGCATGGAAGAACATCAACATGTGTAACACGCTTAGGATCATTTGAGATTATGTGATCAATCAAGGTCTCACTGTGAGGTGTAACTCTTGTTGGCTTTTGCATGTGCTGTGTTAGGTTAAACGTGTTCAATAAATCTGTGTACTGTTTTGTCAACGGCGCATTTGGCTTCAGCGCGTCAATATTTAAATCCCCAATAACAAGCAATAAACCGTCCCACGAAGTTGACAGATCCGCCAACATGCTCTCCATTTGGGACATCCACTGTTGGGTATCTAGTATTCTTGTGGATCTGTATATGGTTCCCATTAATAAGTGACTATGTTTATTGCGTCCTTGAATTTCAAGCCACAAGTGTTCTAATTCAGGGTATCTTGATTCAATATCCTTACGCCTTTTGTACTTCACACTTTCTTTAATATATGCACTAACGCCTCCACCCTTGATTTTATCTCTGTTCCTAAACTCGTTAGCATAGCCAGGAATAGTTACATGGCTAAGTAGTTGTGGGTTGTATTTGAGCCATGTTTCGCTAAGCATGACCACGTCAAAACCATATCTTCGAATGACGAGGAGTAGCTCGTCGAATGTTGATGTCATACACTGCGTGTTGATGTGCATAAAAGAAAGTTGTTTTTGTCTCGCGATGAGAGCATCGAAGTGGCGGTCGGAATTCCAATGCAAATCACTCGCAGCATCATCTGTCGTGTCCAAAGCGACTAGATCTTTTACTTTAAAGAAGGGAAGCTCAGATAATGTACAAGTACTACATGTCCAAATGCCAGGCTGATTAACTTTGATGGTTTTATGGAAACTGGCGTTGCTGTTCACACAGCGAACATGAACTAAATCATAACACTTATCGCACTGAAGATGTTTATGGTTTCGCTGAACTGGCTTTGAGCACTTTGGGCATTTGGCAGTAAATCCGCTTTTTGGTTTTAGGTTGCTCGAAGACGTATCCAACACGGGTCCAGGATGCGGATGAACGTCCCCACAAATTAGTATCGCTGAGGCAGTAACATTGAATGATGCGGTAGAGTTGTGATAGTAGAGTGGGCGACTCTTAAGCCATTTGCACTTCTTCGTGGTTGATGTCGGCGAATTTCGACTCCATTTGATAGGAGTTTCGATGAAACACCGATTACTTTCGATTGAATTCACCTTTAGGTCCGACTTGTAGATAGAAATATCAATATTCAGCGCCAAAAGAAGCAATAAAACGATAAAACGAAATTAACTTCGGAGACTAGGACGACGCGTCTTTCCATCGAGGCCACGTACACTATAGAATACGATTATATAAATATACACATATTCTTATATATATGAACAAACAGATGAACAATGATTAAATTGTTTCACTTATCCTGAGAGTGCTCTATACAAAATAGATCAAAATGTGCAGCATATGCCGTGACAGCATTGCGTGACGAACAAATAACGGCTGTAAGATTGTGCTGGGCCGACACGCCTATCAGCAATGGTCAGCAATCGATTAAACGTAATATTTTGGCGCAGTGCAAAGCAAGCAACTATCTACAAATGACTTAGCCGTTTTTGACTTAGATGCAGTGATGTTCATATGCGCAGAAAGATGGTCACAGACTCATGGTATTCGACCGTTAAATAAGTTGACAGTTGGCGATGTACATCGGACGTTATGTAAACAAAAGCAAACTTCTGCTTTTTGTGCGACGAATGGTGAGAGAAACACGTCAAATCGGCTTTGCACCTGCCTTTTACAGCAAATGAGGTTAGAACATTTCGAAATTATCAGCTCTGTGTCTATTTCAACTTAACATAGGTCAAGTCATTTGGCGCATGCTGAAATATACGTCTAACCCGTTAATTGAAATTTGGCGACGGATGGTCAAATATTTGCATTTTTGACGTACTTTGAAAAGCTCTCGCGTCGCTCACAATCATTTGCCCAAAGAAATTTTTACAGGAGTTTGTAGCCCATCCTTCTGCGATTTAACCACCAGAAGCTTAATCCATTTGAAGGTTTCGCACATGGTGAAAATTAATTGTATTCACGAAGTACTTTTAAGTGAATGAAATACATGTCTTCGAAATTTAATTATTTTGCGCCCAAAAAGACAACGCAACATTCCCTAAAATCAACCCAGTACACATTTAAACATTGCACAAAAATATTTGAGTGTTTTAAAGACGGAAGAATGGTGTGGTTTTGCATGCGAGGCTCTCAAACTTGCTTAATAAAATGGTGCGTCAAATGACGATTTTAACGGCATTTGGTAATTTGCATATTTCTTTGAAATAAAAGGATATTTTGCCAAAAAAACTATCCAGTAGTTTTTGTCATGCCCTAGCCCATCTACCATAAGAATATGAGCGAAATCGAATTTTCGACCCTTGCCGCGAAATTAAGAATTTGTCTGAGTTTTACAGGAAGGCACTCTTTTAAAAATTGTTTCAGCGAATTGGTATATTGGTATATGAGGCCTTCGCAGGTGTCTGCTTCTTCCTGTTTGAGAATATTCAGGCCATCAAAAAAGTGCTCGAGATTGGCAGATTCTGGACAGACATTTTTAGATTTATATATTTCTTTGAAAAAAGGTTCCTCTTCTTCTAAAATTTGTTCAGGCTTGTGGACTATGTTACCGTCGTCTTTTGCTAACGAGGTTATGTGTTTCTTCTTGTGGTTTATTTTTTCCAGGTTGTAGAAATATTTATTGTTGTTTTCACTGAACTCGTACCATTGCGCTTTACTACGTGTCATGGCTCCACGTATTTTTTCAGAGACAATCTTTGCTAGTTCTTTTTTGACTCGATCCAGTTCAACTTTCGCTGCTTCGCTAAATTTTGATTTTTGCATTCCTTTTTTGTCGAATGCAATCAGAGTAAAAAGCCAGTTCAAAGAAAACCCCAAAGCGTCGAAAACAACGAAAGAAGCAACAAAAGAGAACAAGAATGACGTAGCAGATGGACACGAAAACGAGGCCCAAAGCCCCTGAAAAAAGCTAGAGGGGCGGCTAATTTGCAGTCTTCACAAAATATCTCGATTTCTCGGAGCTGCAGACAGGCCGAAACGAAATTAGAATGCGTTCTCTCGTTCCTCGAGAACGCAATTAGTAAACAAACATTTAAGTTTACACCTTACCATTACAGCGTTATTACCTTAGTGGCCCTTAAACATCCTATTGTACACTCTGCCTGCTTAGAAACAGGAATTCTACTTCGTTAGGGCTGTTTGCCCATGGAAATGTCACAATGAGTTCTTCATTCCAGTCAGCTTTTTATCCTAACAACCTCTGCCCATTCCTTCAACCATCCAGAAATTTTGAAACATATATCTCTTCTCATCTTTGTCAAATACCGTATGAACGATGACCCATATTGAGCCAATCAAAAGATGTGAGTTTTTATTTGTTGTTTACAACAACATTTCAAATGCTTACAAAACTACTACAAATAGGCAAAAGAAAGATTTCAAAGTAAATAACATAATATCGAACAAATGAAAGCTCGCACTCACTCTCAAACACGCACACACATCAAGGGGACTACAGCAGAATAATGCGATATTTTAAAAGTGGTTCTAATTACAAAAGAATAATACAGTTACAGTATGGCTAACTAGCAAAAAAGCGTGAACAAGCTTTTCGCATTTCTTGAAGTGGGGAAATAGCTTGTCTCTTTTCCGAGTGATGTGTTGCTCAATTTTATACACGCGTCCTGCCCGGGTAATAAAACCACGAAAAGAAGGCAGTCTATATTTTGCACTTCCTAGAATAAATGTAATACTTACCTAGCAACATTCAAGAGTTTCGGCCTAATTCCAATTCTATTTCTATTCATTGTACCTTTCCTCCTCTCCTCTATGAATTAGTTCTCACTCTTGTCCCCAGCTTTCCTATTTCAGCTACTTTTATGCACGTAAAGGATCCATTTTTGCTTGTGTATCTATAGGACATCTTAGTTAAATATCATCGCTTCTGCATGCGTTGCATGTCATTTATTTTCAATGCTCTTGTAATATCATACTTGTGATCTCGAAATATTTGTTCCCCATTTAAAGATTCTATGAAACTTTCGTGTGTTCATTAAGAACCTTTCTCTTTTAACATTTTAACTATCTTTTGCAGCGGTACCACAGATAGACGGGCTTACGGTGCAATCAAGTTACGTTGAGGGATCAGTGGTCAGTATCACCTGTACAGCATCAGGGCTACCAGACCCAGATGTACAATGGATCAGAAATGGAAAAGTGAAAAATTCAGGGAAGAATACAGCGTTATTGACTTTCAGTAATATAAACAGAGCAGATGGTGGACAGTACACCTGTAGAGCCAACAACTCAGTAGGAAGTGCTGAAAATCACACGACACTTGTGGTTCATTGTAAGTAATGTTTTTGATTGCTGATACTTATGAACTGATGACATCAATGCGATATACGAAACTATTTTCAAGGAGACTGTCTCATGAAAAGTAGACCAGCTAGTTCCTGATCGAAAGCTAAAGTGTTTGTGTTTTTTTGTGCGTACGTGCGTGTGTGCGTTCGTGCGTGTTTCTGAAAGTAAAGAAACTGCTTTTTTTACTTAGAAAATGCCTTAGCTACTTTTCAAGTTCTAGCTATGGGTTTGAATTTCACTCCTTCTCTCCTTCCTTCTCTTCTTCCTTCGCACCTTCGCTTTTGTTAGACATTTCTTGCATCCACTGACCTTCACAGCGGATTGGGAGTCGCTTGCACGTTATTTTACACGTTTCATGTGAAACGATTTCCTCACACGCTGAATGATTTGTTTTCATTGGCAATGTTTGTCATTTGTTCTTTGCATTTCTGAAAGTACTCAATATCATCACCACAGAAACAACCTACATGAGAAGGTTTTATTTCCCAAACCTGTCCATTATAGCTGAGTAATTAGCAATTTTGTAAAGCGTCTGTATGTATAATTGTTGAACAGTTAATAATTGCGTCATGTCTTCATGCGACGGCTCGATCGGTCAGCTGGTAGGGCGTAGGAGTGCAGTATTGGTCTACCGTCTTGCGGTCACTGGTTCAAATCCGGGCGGTACAAGGGATCTTTTCCTTTTTCTGTTTTTTCGTTTATTTTTGCTGAGGATGAACAGCGGCTGTTTATATTGTCTTTCAAAACTTCCCTGTGGTGCTTTTTTTTTTTTTGCAACTCCCTCATCTCGATAGTCTCCTCCGCAGCCGTTTTTTGGGGGAAGCGTTGCGTGACATCCCAAAAAACGGCTGCGGAGGAGACTATCATCTCGAGGACGCCGTGTATAAAATAATAGTTTGGAAATTTATATCTGACATTTGAGAACTTAAGTGGATTGGTTCTGATTACACCATCAGACGGTGCATTACAGTATTAAACGAGTGAACTCATTCAAGGAAATCCTTATCGCTTAAATTTGTGTTTGTTTAGCACGGTATCTTAATTGCTACTTACTTCTCCCAACAAGATGTCTGAATTATAACGAAATATAATGTCCTGACAAGAAACTTATTCTATGCGGCCAGTTAGAAGCGGAGTCGCTCCAACTGCCCAGTTGAATGAATTCTTAAACCTACTGACTGTCCTATGCACGATTTCAAACTTTGCACGAAATTTCACACCGGAAAAACAATTTTGGAGAACTCAACTGGTGAACTAAATGCAACTAACATAAAGTCGTTCGAAATAAATCTGTTCTTTGATACATCTTTCTTTGTCTAGTATCTGAGTTACTCGTTCGTTCGCTCGTTAGATCAGCTTTTTACGAATGGTTTGTAGACGGCGCGTAAGCCGATTCAATGGCAAAGTTGCGTAAACAAACCCACTTGTAAGCCAATTTACCGCAGGAAAAGATGTTATTGGCCGGCTTATGGTCGGTCCGTATAGTGAAAAACTGTGACCACGGGCTTGAAAATGCTCAGTGCCATCGGTTGAGACCTCGGGCAGCATTTTCAAGACCTCGGTAACAGTTTTTTCCCTATACGGACCTCCCAGCCGGCCAATAACATATAAATATTTCCCCTGCTAGCTGAGGAAGGATATCTGTGATATGCCCGAAGTTTGCCAAGATCAAATACGCTCTCTCGGTCAAGTTTGTGATCACATTTAATGATGACTGATGACGCGTACATAGCTGTCTAATTAGAACTGGCTTTGCTGAATGAATACATAATCAACAAAGAAAACTGAGATGGAGTTCAGTTCAGTGTTGGGGGTCAACAGCTTCAATAGTTTAAATCCTTTTCGTACCTTATGGACTACCTTAATGACTAGTCAGTAGAATAAAACCTACTAAGGGACCGGTCATTATTTACTGGGGGGGGGGGGGGAGGGCCACTATATTTGAGGGGAGGGTCACTATTTTTGAGCTCCACTTTGGGGAGGGCCGTTTTAAAAAAATTTCATTGAGGGGAGGGTTACGATTTTTTGAGATTATAAGTATTTACCACGAGTCTTTGAACTCAGAGATCTCTTGATTTGGGTCACTCTACCCCCTGGATTTTAATTTGTCACTGGTTGCAGCATGAAAAGTGAAATACGGGCCTATAATAAAAGTACATGTATTATGAATACAAAAGGTCTTTATTAAAGGCATAACTGTTCAATGAAACACTTTATATTTGTGTTGCTTTCTTACGTGATTCATTTGTTGTACGAAGTTTGTACAAAATAATTAATTTTAAAATACAACACATGAGAAGATGTCCTGATCAGTAGCAGCTAAAAACTGCAAAAGTTCCATTTCTGACTTGCGCGCGTGCACCACACATTGCTTGTAACTAATGATACCTAATAATATGCTCTACTTTTTGAACAGAAACAATATTTTCTTCGAGAATTAATATAGAAAACTTCTGACAGTTAGTCTGACACATGATCCAGGTATGGTGTGCAAGTTGGGGAATTATCCCAGTATGGGCCATAATGGTCATCTGAAGTATTCTCCTGCACTGGACTGATTCGACTCGCCGCTTCAAAAACACGGCAGTTATCGTCATCATCGTATCCGGCGTCGTCACCATCATCATCATCATAATTCAGATCATCATCAGCTTCATTGTCGTCGCCGTGGTAACTACTGGTACTGGTTGCAGCATTGCCTCCATTTTTGCCTAGTAGGCTCGAGAGGTAGGCCCTTGCGTCACTGCTAAGCCGAGCTGTATCATGTTGGCATACCAATAACTCCAACCATTTCTTCTATCTTTTGTTCAATTTGAAAACAAGCCCTTTTACTATATGACTTTTTCCACAGCGAGAGTCCTCGTCTAATCCAGGGGCGATCTTTTTCATAACTTCTGACGTCCTCTGAGAGGTTGGCATAGCCTTACGTTTTGCCACACGGTGTTTGTTCTGTTTTTTCGATCGCGATATTCTCTTAAAGGCTCCAAAATCTACCTGAAAGAGATTCGAGGCTTTCCTTCCAAGGTCAATTATCTTTGATCTTGTGGAAACCAGCTTGGTTTTTAACTGGCAGCTCAGAAATTACGTCCTCGTCAAACTTGTATGATGTTCTTCGGCCAGCTTTAATTTTTCCGTTTGCAAGAATTGAGGACTGTAAATCACTCGTCACTTTGTCTTCAATTTCTTGTACAAAGTTTTCTACCTGTTCCATTTGATTTAAGTTCATTGTTATAATGCTGGAATCATGGGGCTTTAATGTGTGGTTCTCCCTCAGTAGGTAGCCAGTTGTGGAGGGGTTTTCTGTGTTCTCCAGCTGCTGTATTTTCCTCTTCACCTTCTTAACTTCTTGGCGTACCGTGTACTGGCGCCTCGCCTCCTTGTGGAACTCTTCCGAAAACTTTTTTTTGGATACAGCTAAAAAGGAGACATTTTCAACAAAAAAGGATTCATACACTTGGTTGTAGAAGTGGTTCATTGGTGTTCGTGGATTTGGAACCCAACCAAGCGCCTTGTCTCTCCGTATTTGTAGCTCAGATGAACTTGTTTCCGTACCAGTCACTGGCTCAGTCACAGGGGAATTGTTTCCTTGTCTGTATGCTTTAAGAAGCCTTTCTGCTTCAAAGACGCTCATCCCTTTTTTTAGAGTAAGAAATCAAGAATGATCAATATAATTAGACAAAAGCGACATATGGTATCTTTGATACTGGCGTATTTTAAGGACGATATCTGTATTATTGATTCTATCAAACAAGGTTGATATCTGACTATAGGAAAAGCTGAGAGTTATTTATAAACCACTGTTTTACTGTTTTGCTGTTGGGGAGGGTCACAATTTTTTTATTTGAGTTTTTGGAGGGTCAATTTTTTTTTAAACCCTTTATGGGGGAGGACCACAACTTCTTAGCCAAACTTTTTCTCAGTTTAGTGGCCCTCCCCCCGCCAGTAAATAATTGCCGGTCCCTAAAGTAGCGATGAAGAAACATAGAACAAAGTACAGATTTCCTTCAAACTGAAAGAGCTGATAATTGTGGCGATTCTCGACAGCTTTATCAAATCCGACTTCGTGGTGTCAACACTGTGTTCTTTGTTAAACCAATCGTCTTTAAAGGCTCGTTCTGCGATGCTTTCGATGGTTTCATCCACAGGTACGTTAGTAAAAAGTGGAGATACATCATACGACACCAAATTGTCGTGGTCTTTGATTTCCATCTCATGGACTGGTTCGTCGTCAAATAGGAACATGCCGCTGATTGTGTGGTCATTGACGGACAGGGGTTTTAGCTTCTCATCCAGCCACTTTGCAAGCTTGTAATTGTACGTTCCCGTGGCTAATAGAATTGGAAGCCTGGCTAGATTCTTCTTGTGGGTTTTCGGAAGACCGTAGAGATGTGCGAGTCTTAAACTTAGTCTCGATTACTGAATCCGCAATGGTTTTAGGCAGGATCCTTTGTACAACCGAGGATAACTCCTTCTCCTGAAGTAATGGATGGTAGTGCTTCAGTAGTGCTTCGGGGGTCTACCTCGTGTTCTTGGAAGACCCCCGAAGCATTACCATCCACTACTTCTTTACTCGGCCGAAGTGAGCAGAGCAAAGGATTGAGACCGTTGAAAGAACAGTTGTTTAACACAAACCATGGTAAATATAGTCATAGGTTTAACTGTTCTTAAGGCCAAAATATTGACTGGAAAATACCGACTGGAAAACGCTGAAACTAGGATCTCCAAGAATCTAAATTTCAAACATTTTCTGGCGGGGCATGTCCTCACACTTCTCTAGAAGGCTCGCGCCCTCGGCGCTCGAAAAGTAAAACAACGTCTACTCTCAAATTTGGGACGTCTACTTGAAAACGTATTGACAGTCCTCCGCGACTGTCAAATGAGATCAGGAAGGTTAATCTGGTTTACCTGAAATAACTTGATTCTCGCCAAAGTAACGCGGCCCTCTGAGGTTGTGGTACTAGCCGTATGCTTTCTTAGCTTCTCGGTGCAAGACCAACACATCCAATTTTTTCTCCTAGAGTCATCGCAAATGCTATAAGTGTTTCTTCGTTCATTTTCAAAGTATTTTTTCACCAAACCCTATGTTTTCGACCCTGAAAATTCACCTTTTCCATTAGCTCAGAGCATAAAACTACATATAAGAGCCCTGGTTATCATTCCCTGCCTTATTCCCTGCCATCTCTGTGAAAAATCTGCAAGAGAATCTCGCAACTCTCACCATTTGACCACGCAACCTGACAACATCCACGCGAGAGCCCCCGACATGTGCGTGGATCCGCGCGGATATATGACGTCAGGATGGCGTAATTTGTTCTAAAAATAGAAAAATTGCCCCATATCATAGGTGCGCGCGGAACCCAAGACTTACGGTGTCCATCCCCGATTATGGCTCCTGGTTTATCTCATTATTTCCGCCCGCACTTTTGTTACGCTTACCGATAAATTCTGATGCTGAGGAGAGTTAAAGAGACTGTTAATTATCTATTTTGTTTAATTGCTATTAGCCTCGTAACCAAGTTAAACTTAGTACTTAGAATCTTTCCCCATCTTTTTGAAACATCAAAATTATTTTACTAAGGTTGACTTTCACTAGCACATAAACGTAAGGATAACCGGACATACGCAGACGCAATGTTGAAATCCAGCCCTCAGTGTTCACGGCTATCCATACTCCCGAAGATTTTCTCGTCAATTGTAATTCCAGTTTGATTAAATATTGAGAGGTCTGTGATAGCTAATTTAGGACAATTTTAATTAGGTTCCCGCAAAAAACGTCAGCGATATTAATTAGATTTTAAGGTTCCTTCTTGATTAACGTCACTAGACAAACCTGAAGGTACAACACTGATCACTAGTTCAGCTGATAATACCGTCACACAAGGAGGATCAGTAACATTCACATGTCACGTCACGGCAGCTAAGCCACAAGTGTCGTGGTACAAGTTTTATTTGAATGACACAGTCGTCAAAGACAGTAGTGACAATCAATACACCATCAACAATGTACAGAGGTCTCAGCACTATGGCAAGTACAAATGTGAACCAAGTAATGATGTTGGAGATGGACCAGAGGCCACCGTGATACTTAACGTAAATGGTAAGTAACATGTTTGGCATTCAATGGCTGTGGGTTATTTTCACTTAAAGAACCGCTTTCATTAAATTTTGCAGTTAGCGCAATTTCGACCAATTCACGAACATTGCTGTCGTCTCTGTCGTGTTTGCTTCTTCCTAATTCGACTTATGTAAACGTTAAGGGTCAAATGAAAAATGAATTCATGGGTGGTGAACCGACCTATCTATTAATTGCAAAAGGTAATGAAAAATTTTATGAAAATGGCAATACTGTGAAGACGAAAAGCCGTGGAAAGACGGCTAATTTAGTTTTATTGTTCTTTTCTCTTTAGTTCCGGTGCAGTTTACCGCCTTGCCGCAAAACCTAACAGTAAATGAAACAAATCCTATTGTTGTGAGCTGTGATGCCTCAGGTTTTCCCGATCCTTCTTTCAAATGGAAAAAAGATGGACAAATTTTGTCTCAGCCAAAGCAACTAAGCATTCAAACGAGTAACAGAAGTGATACTGGAATGTATGTGTGTACTGCAAGCAATGGAGTGGGACAAGATAAGACAGCACAAGCTTATGTTACTGTGCAATGTAAGTCTACATTCCATCATGTCATAAAGTTATATCAGCTGTTGCAGCACCTTAGCTATCAATTATAGCAGCTAAGGAACTAGTTTCTTGTGTAACTCTTAATTAAATTGCACAGTCCTGTAATATACCACTTAGTATATTGATGTTAACACACTGATTGCTACAACAATTTACTTAGTTATGAGATGATGGCATAAATACAATCAAAACTTTAAATGGTTTTTGTTGTCTAATATTTCAATAAAGCTAATTAATTATTAATAATTAATTTAAAATTATAGTTCTCCTCGGTAACGTAATCTATGTTTGTTAACATTCACTTTCGTGTATGGGGTAATGTAATTACAGTAATAGTTCAAAATATTGCTTTAGATACTAATGCTTTACAATTTCAAATTACAGTAGTAATGCAATATAATAACTAACGTCAAACGTTTGAAGTATGTTGAAGAATTTTAAAGTATTTATTAAAATTAATAGCAATCCCGGCCATCAATTCGCGAGCAGCTTTCTAACTTCCTTTTCAAAAGGGCTTGACTGAGTCAAATATCGACATACGAAATATTGCATATTTATTCACAAAGATATTGCTGTGTTTGTTACCAACACTCCAATGTTTGAAGTTAAAGGAATGAAACAATGTAATCCTCAAATAATCAGTTCTGCTGAAACCTTTTGTCGATTATTTAGATTCGCCCAAGTTTATTACAGCGCTATAAATTCTGATTGACAGAGGCGGCTTTCTTTTTAGTGAGAAAAAAGACCGGGGCGAAGGACAGTCATTCTAAAAGTTTTATTACACTTGAAAACTCTACCTGCTCTATTACATACATTTTATTCTCCTAACTTGCGAAGTTCAAACATTTGTATCACACAGTGAATCCCTCTCTTTTTCCGGGCTACACATGAAATTGTTTACGCATTTCTTCTGGCTCTTCAAACACGTCTTGTTAGGCTGCAAGGACTTGAGCAAGCATCTCCATTTATCCACTTTATCCAAGTCGCCATTCCACGTTACAGATTATGGTACAGTTATCCTTTGATCTCAGGAACAGAGCCTTATTGCATGTTAACCTAGTGGTTGTATGGACTTGCTCACAGACAGTTTCCGATAGCTCAGTGGTTAGAGTCGGTATCTGGAAGGCGAGGGTGGACTGACATTGAAGCGTCAGATTTTATTCTTTTCTAAGAAATACAGTCTCCTATACGTGTTTGCTGTTACCAACCATCGCTATCCAGTCTTGTTGATATGAGATGTTATTTGAAATTTTTAGATCCGCCTACAATAAAAGAAGCCACTTCGTCAACTGATAAATCTTGGATTGGTCAGACAGTGTCGTTGAAGTGTGTGCCAGATGGTGTTCCTACGCCAACACTCACCTGGTACAAACCTGGTGGAAGTCAAATAAAAAGTGTAACAGCCACACAGAACACAGTGGATGTGAAGATGAACGAGGATCAAGAGTTTGGTGTTTACAAGTGCGTTGCTGACAATGGACTCGCTCCTGCTGATTTCGAGACAGTGAAAATAGAACAAATAAGTAGGTCGTTTTTATCGTAATTTCTAAATGATGTACTTTGTGCTGTTTTTTAGTTTCTTTTTATTACGCCTTTCAATAAACTGGCTAACGATTGCTTTTTTCGCGGCCGTCAGTCATAATTGCGACAAGATCCAGTGAACCTAGAAAAAAAGAAAGAACATGGATCGAAATCAACCAATCACAATCCAGACACGTGACCTTTGAAACCCGTTGAAGTAAACTTCTGCTTCCTGAAATGATTGATGGCAGCGAAACACGTAACCGTTAATTGAGCAGAGTTCATGCGTTACTGGAAAGGCGGTTTACAAGTGAGCTGTATCTTATGTTTTTCTTGCTATGATAAGGCTGGCTAGTGCATGATTTAGTCAAAGTTCATCATCGAATCAACAATCATTTACAGTAGAGCAGTAGTTAGTTTTCGCGACTTCGTGTGAAAATAAAATGTATTTGGCGTATTCTGATAAGTAATTACTGGAAATATTCAGTGGAAATATTATAAGCTAGTTATTAATTATGCAGGCAATCTCTAGCCTTAATGTTTTGTAAGTTGATGTTGCATTAGAAAGGTATTGGTGCACAGAATAACCTCGAGTAATGAAACTATTAGTTGTGAAATAGCGTAAACTGCCGCTTATACCCTTATAAGCCCTCCCGCTTACAAGCCGCCCTCCCCCCCAGGTTATGGGCCCATCTATATGAGCCTGTAAAAAAAATGTTATTTCCGATTGTAAGCCCTCCCTGGATAAAAGCCCCCTCTTGTTTGAAATAAATTCGATTTATTATGTTTTAAAAGTTATAGGAAGTACGTATTTCGATCAACACTGCTATAGCTCTTTTCGAAACGGTTTTTTGTTATTCCGCTTGTGAGGCCCCTGCCCCCCCAGATATAAGCCCTCCATTTATAAGACCAATCCAAACCCCCAACAAAGTTTTATAAGCCCAGGGCTTATAAGCGGCAGTTTACGATGTGCGTATTTTAATAGCTATTGTGTTATCCATTTGTTTTTCATTCCCTTAGAAAAGCCAGGCTCCCCAACCATCGCGAAGTTAGACATTCAAGCCACTTCACTGAAAGTAAAATGGACTGCACCAATTGATGATGGAGGGAGTCCTATCACAGCACACCGAGTGGTCATACGAAACAGTAGCGCTGAGATAAAGAATGAGAATAGTACTGACCTTTTAATAACCAGTCTGTCAGTTGGAGGTCTGGAGAGAAATACCACTTACACTGTGAAGGTGTTTGCGAGGAATGCTGTGTTTGAGGGACCTGCTGCAGAAAAGAAAGTGAGGACTAAGTATGAAGGTAACAAACTGTGATACTGTCACGCTATCACGATTTTTATTTTTGGATTATCAGTTGTTGATGAGTCAGCTTCAAATGATGTAAGTTACTTGAAATACGTACATAATAAACACTTGAAAGAAACAATACAGAATAAAATTTAAACCAGTGGTAAGGATGACGGATCATCCATCTGGGACGAACTTGGGCGAAGAACCGTAGTTTGTCTGATAATTCGACTGTGTATAAATACGTATAAACAAACGTCTGGACGGATAGTTCGTCTGTTTGCGCGTATTTATACACAGACGGATTATCAGATGAACTGGCGTTCTTTTCCCAAGTTAGTCCCAGACGGATGATCCGTCTCACTTATAAATCGAGCAAATTGAGAGTAGAGCGAGTGATTTTTTGAAAGAGCTCATTTACCCAGGTATGGTAACACCAAATGGTCAGTTTGAGTTAATGACCTGAAAGGATTATGCCCAGGGAAATTTAAATTTAAACTCGATAATGATAACTGATAGTGGTATTTTGATAAACCAAGGAGTCCCGGCAGCAGCAACAATTGATGATCTGCCAAATGAAGTAACAGACGATACAATTACTCTGAAGTGGAGTGAGCCAGAAAACTACGGAAAAATAGTCACACAGTACACTGTGTACCAAAGAGTAGTGACCGATGGTAAAACAGGACAGTGGATCAAATTAAAGACAATTCCAGATGTCTCTGTTAGAGAATTGACAGTTGGGTTGGAAAGAGGCAAGGTGTATGAATTTGTGGTTACTGCAACAAACGAATTTGGTGAAAGTTTAAAAGAAGATGGAAAGATCACGAGAGTCAAAGCATCAGGAGGCATGTGTGATATTTAACAATTATTCCATGAAACCGCGTTGGATATGAAGTGATAAATAACCAACGAGCGCGTAGCGCGAGTTGGTTATGATCACTTCATATCCAACAAGGTCGAATGGAATAATTGTTTTAGTATATTCTTAATCGGGTTTTTGCCGCCGATTTTTATTTCAACAATTTTACAGAGCGGAAAATTTTTAAACTTGGCGCACTGTTTTCCATATAAGGTAAAACTCCGACTAATGGCTCATAGTCGGAGTTTTTGAGCCAATCAGAGAGCTAGAAATGCAATAGTCGGAGCTGAGAATATACTAATTATATTTAATTGAAATTTAGCTTAGTCTACTGTTTTGCCTTTTTGACACCAAACTATTTCAACCCTATGACAGGATTTTACGCGACTCACGACCCAACTGAAAAAAAAAAAACTTACCGTGGACTCGATTTTTAATTTGTAAATAGACTAATTACAGTTTCGCTGGAACTAAATTGCGGAAAAATTGCACACACTGTTTGTAATGATACAAAAGAATACCTTGGTGACGGGCTTTAGACTAAATTTAAAAAAAAAATGAACGAAATGAAGCCAGTCATCTATCTGATAATAAATTGTAGATTTTAAGTTTTTTCTTTCACAACAGAATCTTTCATAATGTTGCGTTTAAATTTTAAGTGGCCGAAAAATAATGTAGTCTTTACATTTCTTTATTCATTTCTTTGCTATAGTACCACCCACGATTACTTTCAAAAGCAAAGGAAAAGTTACTATTGTTGAGGGAAACGTACTTTACTTGTTCTGCGAAGCCGAGGGCAATCCTAAACCACTTGTTACCTGGAGGAAAAGTGGCAGGGTGCTCCAAAGTAGCATCAGCAAAACAGAATTAATCATCCAGGATGCAAGTGAAAATGACGCCGGGATTTATGAATGTGAAGTCTCAAACTCAGTAGGAACCTTGACCTACACAGTGGAGGTTACAATCAAAGGTAAAGTAACTTAATACCGAACATCACTGTTTACAAGCAATGTACATAACAAATATCACTTTTCAACTTTATCCAAATGCCCTACCTCCCTAATTTTTTCTGCAAGTAAGGAGTAGTGCGCCCAACCGGCGTGCGGTAACATTTTCTAAAATCAATTACTGATAAGTGCGCGTTTCATTTTAACGAAAAGAAAACTTGGTAACGACATTTATTGAGTCATATAACAGTACAAAAAAAGGTAATAGGTATTTTTTTGTTTGTTTGTTTTATTTTTCCATTTACAGATATATTTGCAAAATATCAATTTATGAGGGAAGGAAGCCCTGGGAAACCAATAAGGCTTATGTAAAGGACTATCTTAAAGATACCTAAGACTTTAAAAAAGACTAAAAATGCTGTCGTGGACACACAAAATGTTCATAATTTGACACAGTGCAGTCAAATAACTAACCATCTAAATGATTTCTTTTGTATATTTTAGGTTCGTCGTGTAACGTGTTGGTTCTTCACATTGTATATAATATTGTCATCCTTGTGTTGTTGATTATCATTCTTATTCTCATCATTGTCTTCCGGAGACTGCGTAGTGGTGAGGGTAAGTTATAGATTTTGGCTGAATATAGATCGTTTTCACTGTCACGCAGTAAAAAAATAAATCGAAAACCATTCAGTGGATAAAGTCAAGAAATTGTGATCGTATGGGAAATAGATAGAGAAAACACTTCCCCAAGTTTTAGGTTTATGCGTTTTCCCAAACTGCAGATATTTGTCGAAATGTTTCGCAGAAATTTGCAGAGCCCAGTATGGAAACGTCATGTTGGTGCACCTCTGTGGTGCACCAATATGGCGGCCGGAAAATAGTGTAAACATCTGGAACTCACTTTGGCTATCTAGGCGACTGATTATCTGTACTGAACAAACAAACATTTACATAAGCACTTTTCCTAATGATCTAACTTCTACAAAAGCTAAAACACTTGAGATAAGTATGTATATATATTTTTGCGACAAATGCAATTGAAGCTTTGTGTCACATAGCGCCGTAATTCTGAAATTCAAAATACAGTGGTTTCCAAACAAAGCACACTATTGAGCTGTAACATTGTAAACAGATATAAATTTACCCCCTCTTATGCCTGATGAGGATGAAAACTTTGGTGGCTCTTTAGTTTTCGATTTTAGAAAATGATGACGTCACATGAAAACGATTTATAGGTAGATTTGATAAATTCTAACGTTTATGGGAGCAGGTTGGCTATGTTACTGAGCAAAAATGCTTGCACATATCGAGCGCATAGATTGGTTGGCATATCATTTGTCGGCCTTATTTCCTAAACGAAAGAGAAAATGGCCGTTTAGGTTGACAAAACCTCAGGAAAAACTTGGCAAAGTTTGGTGGAATTAGAATTCTCCCAAACTTTCCCTCGTGTTTGTACCAGGCCTTGGAAATTCGCACCATATAACTGAAAAGAGTAAAGGCTGACGACTATTTAATTTTTGTTCTTGTTTCAGCGATCTCGAAAAGAAATCGGTGAGTAAATTGAAGCCTATTATACCCTAAAAGTATCAAGAATAACATGATGTAAAAATAAATACAAAATTGCTTTTTTCTCTTACCAATGACACTTTTTTTTTGGTGCCACGTCGATGTGGATATTGACACAGTTCAATCTTTCAGGTTCCTGTCGATCTGCTGGAGAAATTAAAGTGACATACCGAATCGTTACATTGAAACATTGGTCCAGGCAAAAGAACCTTTACTCGTATATTTATCAGCATTAAGGACGTTCGCGCCCTTTTCTGCGCATCCGCATACTGTTCACGAAATTCATGTTGCAACGTCACGTAACGTCATGCATCAAGCGCACGCGCTAAGGAAGAAATAAAAACAAGTTTAGAAGAATTCTAAAGAATTCTACTCGCATACTAATTTAAATGCTGCAATCTAATTGAGTAAGCTACTCGTGCACTATCAGCACTTAGAGTGCATGGCTAGAGGTCATCCACATAATGGCAACGTTGTCAAGTTTCTCTAATGTTTTGCAGAAGATTTAGAAATATTACGGGATAATTTTATTTTCAAGAACACTAAAGAAAGGAAACTGACCGTTGTGCGACTTTTTTAAAAACCTCAAAATTACTCCATGAACCGATGAGCGCGCGTGCACAACTGCAAATCTTTTTAAAAAACAAAACAATTCAATCCACACGATTTGCTGGGGCGTGAAGTTCAATTCTTCGCTGGGGAACGACTGGAACTCGTTATTTGAAGGACATTTAGTTAGCATTCTATTAAAACAATTAGATTATTCGCTCTCGATTTCCATGAGAAATCTCGAGCTCATAATCTAATTGTTCAATAGGGTTCGGCACCGATTACGTTAACTTCAGCTGCTGTTTGGGTTTTCTCCCATTAAAAGTAAATTTACTTTTACAGAAACATTTAGGAGACTGAGACAATGTCTTTTCGCGAAACACGGACGTATAGAGAAAAAAAGGATAATAATTAGAATTGCGTGGAAAAGGGAAGGAAACATTACATTTCTTTCTTGATTCACTTTCGAAGAAACTATGGTTTAAGGGTGAAGAGTTCAGAAAGGTTCTAAAATGTTATAAGCTTAAAAATCTGAAAGCTATGGAGCTGATTGTAATTGAAAATTAAAATATAGGAGCCTGTTTATATGGACAAAGTCGTCTCTTGTAGGAGGGTCACCCCTCCTGGTGGGAGATATTTTGGAGCCTTTTTTTATAAATAGCAGCGGGCTGCTTTGGAGAAATGACAAAGATGAATCTGCAGTAAAAGAGACCCTGGATAGGAGGGTCTCTCGCTTTGGTGGTAGGATGTCCCTGGGAGAGACCCAACTTTTTTTCCATTTTGACACTGCTGTTGCTGTTAGAAATTGAATCGTACTGAAGCATATTGCTTTCTATTGCTACCTTGCATATTGCTGTCTTTTAGTAGAAATATGTGTGGTGGAGGCGGCGGAGAGTTTGTCGTGCTGGTAAGTAAGTTAAAATGCACATACACAATTTGATTTTTAACCTCAGAAAGAATCCCGAAACACAGAAAACAACTTTTGAGTATAGTTATATTTTGTGCAACTTTGAAAATATCGACAAAGAGACGTAAATTGGTCGACCCATGAACTAAAGAGACAAACTCAGGTATAAGAAATTAATATGCACATTGTCAATACTTATGCTAATCAGGTAACCATGAATAATAAACTAAAGTCCATTATTTCTCACTAGAACACCATGGCTACGGAAACCAAAAACCCGTCCTCCAGCGTAGTGCCGTCTGGTGACTCCGCGACCTATGCAGCTCCAAGCAGCGGAAACTACATGGCTCTTCATCCGTCAACACGAGTCTGGGAAATTAATCGAGAACAGGTCAAAATTCTTAAAGTCATTGGCAAAGGAGCTTTTTCTAGGGTTGCCAAGGCAACAGCATGGAACATAAGCGGTGACGAGGAATACTCAACGGTTGCTGTAAAAATGTTGAAAGGTACGATTAGAATTTCCAACCTGTCGAGATGATAAGGACTGAAGGAAGACCATCTGTTATTTCTTTTGCTTTATAGCGAATGCCTCGGATTCAGACAGAAACGACCTGCTGTCAGAACTTGAGGTGATGAAAAAACTGAAGCCTCATCCTCACGTGATCAAGCTGATGGGATGCGTTACTGAGTCGGGTAAATGAAATCTGATGAGATTTTGCAATGCGGGCCGCAAATATGGAACGCTCAAGAATTGATTTTGGCGAACTACTTTTTCAAGACATTGCACAAAAGAAAGCAATTTGTTGTTAAGTTGAATTTTTTTTCCTTCATGTTTGGCGGACAATTTCAGTTTACATTGGCTTTCACGAAGGCGACCTAGGAAACGTAAATAAAGGCTTAAATTTGGCTTGCGTGCCTATTAAGATTGAATAAGTAATTAGTAGAGTTAAAAGAGCCATTATCAAAGGTAAATACTTGATGCTTTCTTTGTGGGCACCTTGACCGATAGTTTATGGTCAGGTGCTCGCGCACTTTGTTTTACTGTTACAACTTTGAAATTTTATACATCGTAACATTATGTAATGAGCACTTGTTAGACCGTTAGACTGACGATGACGGATGAACCGTCGAAACATGTCCGAAGATTAAAAAAGTTATTTTGTTTCTAAGAATTTTAACACGTAAAATTATGATAAAAGTGATGGCTGCTCAAACCTAAAACAGCTTCTTGTCTATCTCGTTATTTTGCTTCATTGTCGAACTTTTCAATAATTGACCTTTTGCTTGCGATCATTGAATTTGTCCCGCGCTTTTCTTAAGCAGTTTATACTGTGATGGGCTTCAGAGTGAACCATTATTATTATTTTCAATTTACCATAGATCCTCTGCTTGTCCTTATTGAGTACGTGCCATACGGTGATCTGCTGGGGTATTTGAGGAAGAGCCGTGGACTAAATGACACTTACTTTAAAGACCCGGATTCGAAACCGCAGACCAATCTGACTGCGGAACAACTGGTGAGGTTCGCTTGGCAGATTGCTGATGGAATGTTTTACTTGTCTTCGAGAAAGGTTTGCGTTTCTTTTTATGTCATTATATCCCCTGTAAACAGTTTAACTCTGTAAGTTCTTCCATTCTATTTTGCAAAAGCCTTTCAGATCCACGCAGCAACACGCGCTGCCCAAGTAAGCGTTTGAACAGTTCTTATTTAATAGCAATATTTAACTCTGTTTCAGATAATCCATCGTGACTTGGCGGCCAGAAATGTTCTTGTTGGTGAAGGAGAGAAATGTAAGGTGACATATTTTGGTATGGCCAGAAATGTCCAGCAGGATGATATCTACACCAAACGAAGTCGGGTGAGAGATTCAAAGGAATTACACTTGTCTCACGTCCACAGAATATGCATCTCCAATTTTTTGGTTTTAATTTCGATTATTTTGTTTCCTTAAAAGGGTCGTCTTCCTGTTAAGTGGACTGCTTATGAAGCTTTGTTATATGGAACATACACAACACAAAGCGACGTGTAAGTATATAATACCTTTTAATAAATTTTTAATGTAAATGTTTAGTATATATATCTTCTTGTTTTTTTTTTTTGAAGTACAATTTTATGAATAGCTGTATTTTATACGTAAATGCTGATCGCCAGTTAATACCAGTGATCCAGTGATCACTGATTGGCCTCTCAGGTTAAATAAAGTCTTTTATTTTATTTATTTGAATATACATTTTTCTATGATGATCTTTTTTTTAGAACAAGTGCCCCAATTAGCTCACAATTAAACCAATTCAACTGAATTGGTTTAATTGTGAAGCTTAGCAAGTACATTTTGTATTGTAGGTATTACGTGTTGGAATGTGGCGCTTGTTTCGTCGTGTAATTTATTCAAACAGCTTTTGGGCAGTGCATTTTAAGTTTTCGCAGTGCGGATCGGAGGGTAGTATCCATAATCGAGGCATCTAGTGCAGTTTGTTGTCGTATCTCAGCTGCATCTCAGCCGTTTATGAGCAGTCCCAGCATCGCGTTACAAATGTAAATCTGTTATTATCACGGGTTTTAGTTTGCGCCGTTTTCGCTTTGTTTAAGTTTGTTTTGTTGGTGTTTGTTTCAGTTTTAACCACATTGAATCGCAAGTGGTTGATCGCCAGTTAAATAAAGTGTGCGTTTAAATTGCCATTGCTCGCTGGAGATGGTTTCACGTCGTGTTGGTAGCTTCACGTAGTTTTACTCGTATTTTCTTGGAAACTCTGCAACCTAAAAGAATACCTCATTTTCCAAATTTTTGCACTGATTTCCGTAGCCAAGGGTCACGATTTCTTTAGAAACAGGTATTTAATTAGTGTTACTTATAAAAAGAACAATTACAGTCGAACCTCTTCACAACGGCCACCTTGGACTGTTGGAGACAGAGGAAAGTGGCCGTTGTTGAGAGTTAGTCGTTATGGAGATGCAGGGGTGTAATGTACAACGGTTTATTTTTTCGGGGTGCCTGACATTTTGCAATAAAAAATGGGGTTTTTGTATACATCGTTCGTCAGTCGTTGATTAACTGGCCGTTGTGGAGAGGTTATTACGGCAGTTGGAACGAGTGTTAGTAGCCGTTACCATTGTGGACAGGTGGCCGTTATAGAGAGGTTAAAATAAGAGTGAACGTCTGGACTGTCCGCCGGGACCAAAAAAACTGCCCGTTGCAAAGAGGTGGCCGTTGTAGAGAGGTGCCCTTTAGTGGAGGTGCGATTGTATTTAAATAGTGAAACACTGATGATGTTTCTAATGCAAGAGAGGACTTCACTTTACCGAGATCAGTAACCGCGCAGCTCCTAGGTAATCAATATTTGTATCTGCTATAATGTCACTAAGTATCAACTAATTCATTTTTTCTCTCAGTTGGAGCTATGGTGTCTTGTTGTACGAGATTCTCACTGTAGGTAAGTTAAATTACAAACCACGTTTGCGGTTCAAATATTCTCTATTGTTTTTTTTCCAGGATCAAAAACGTTTGGGCAAATTCTATCAATTGAACATATTTCTCAGTTTATGTGTCACGTGACGTTTTTACAACAATCCCTGGGAGAAAAAAATCTGATGTCCATTAGCACTTCCCAGTGTCTGATAATGGAACGAACAGGTTGTACGGTTCCTTCTATCGATCAATAGTATGCCTCTATCGTGCCACTTACCTTGGCACAATTCGTTATTAGAGCATAAGCGATCGGCCATACACCATTTTCACGAACATGGCCACCGGATTTTGTCTACTCTGTTCGTCACCCGAAAAGTAAACGAATATTAGAGACAAAGAAGAAACCGTGTCCTGCTATAAGATAGTTGCCTCGTAATGTTCCTGAATGCATTTACCATTTGAATTATAATAATCGCAAAATCCTAACCTTGGCTTGAAAAAGAATTAATGATATTTGTTTCTGGAAACTCTTCGCGAGTTGTGTGACGATAAGTTTTTCCTGCAACACTGTAAATTTCGGACTGAACGGACACTTGAACTGACAACTGGGGGAATCTAACTCTGGAGAGCACTGCTTTGCTGCGGGAACGGAAATTCGTCACAATTTCCTGGTACACGAGGATCTACTTCAATGGTCTTCACTACGGACGTCAAGGAAGAGACATAACTTGGTCCAACAGTAGTTTATTCTGCACTCTAACGTCGAGGGTGAAATTGACAAACTCGGCGGAGTAGCCGCTGTAGAATCGAATAATCTTTACAAACGTACTTGCTTATATATCATCCTTTACACGTCAAGTGTTTACAATATGCTAATGTAACTTCAAGTATACAATACGAGCGGAAAGTACTTAATTAAGATAGCGAATTCTAATCAACACCACGAGGCTTCCAAAATTAAAAATAGAGTGCTAGGATTAAAATTACACTGGCTGAGATTAAGATAGAACAACTTAGGAAATTAAAAGTGAGATACTTAATATTTGAAATTCTGAATTGGTGTTATCGACAGCAAGGAAAAATTATCCTATGAATAGAAAGCATTAAAACTCCATTAGCGAAAAGCATTTCAGCTGGCTAACTTCCGAGAAAACTAATAAAACTTCGTTAGTGAAAAGTAGTTCAGCTGGCTAGTTTCTGAGGGAACGGAAGGTATATTTCAATAATAAAAAGAAACTCAAATGACCCGATAACGAATTACTTGTCTTCTAAATGAAAGTTAGTGAAACAGCGTTGCACACGCTCAGGTATACAAAGAATCGGCAAAGTACAATGAAGAACAAAACTTAAGATCTCTAGCTGTTAACTGAAAAGAGGCTACTGTCGGTTTTTTTCCCATAATTTTCCAAATAATAAAGAAATGCCTGTGCAACGGCGAATTTTCTCATAACATTCCTCCCACCTTAAAATCGAGACCTCCTGGTCGAGCAAGACGCATAAAAGGAATGTACAACTCAACTTGACTATCTGAACATGGTTTATAAGCGTTAAAATGGTCTCCAGAAAATTCGTAAAAATCTTTCTTGGTACTTTAATATTCCTTATCAAATTTCTTTCCATTAGCTTGTCTCTTTTGGGAAAACTGTCTACTTGTCTACTTCGACACTGAAATCCCTCCTATAATCTCATTTCTGTGAGGATATATTTCTCATTAACCTGTTTGTCTATATGCGTCAATAATGCGTTACTTCTTCAATGTCATCAACACCTCTTCCTCTCTCAAAATTCCTGGTCAATGGTAAACTGGCTCTCTTGATTCTTTACATTTCGGTAGACATGAATCTCTTGTGGTAACCTAAAACTGTTTTCTTTGCTTGAAGACATGGCCTTCAAGGTTTTCTGAACATCATCGGTTTCAAAGAGCGATACGGCTGACTTCAACGTTTTAACTCTCGGTACGTTTCTTTCATTTTGGACTTCACTCTGGTCAGATCTCTTGTAATTCGCTAGGCTAAGTGGGGTACAAATTTCGTGACCACCTTGAAGGATATCATCGGGGGTTTCCTGGGTGAAGAACTTGGGCAGTTTCTGAATAACGGGCTTGTCGTTGTTTTCCGTGGCTGGCGTGCATGAAACTGTCAGTAGCAGTGACTGGTGAGAAAACATCAATTTGCTCTTTTCATTGCGTCGAACAAATTTGGACTTTAAAATCTCTGGTAAAGGCGCTAGATTTGCATCACTGACCACGGTGTTCTTTTCTTTCAACTTCTGCTGGGAAAGGAAGGTTCCCATCACTGGCACAGTCTTTATGCTGGCTTGTTCTCGAACGTATCCTGTTCCTTTGAAGGAAAGAGTACCGTCTACCAGATCAATAAGGGGTCCGTTCTTGTGTAGAAAATCTCGACCAAGGATAGCATCGTAGGTCAGGTTCTGCATGACATGAAACTCACAGGTATATTCTCTTGCCTGCAACTGTAAAGGTATCGTAAACTTTCCTAACACTGGAACTTTCTCTCCGCTTACTGTCTGGACAGACGATAAGGAACCTTCGCTCATATTAGGCAGGAATTGACCATAAATCTTCGTGAAAAACTGTTCGTTTATGGCTGATACGCACGCTCCAGTATCCACGAGTAACTGAACTGCTTGGCCTGCTATTTCACCTTCTGTAGTTAGATCACTGCACTTTAGCTTGAAATCCTTTTTACCAGACGAGAAATCTTTGCTTGGCTGAGCTGCTGACTTCGATTGACGGTGGTTTGTTGCGGGCAAAGGTACTTGCTTATGTGAGATTTGTGGTTGTCGCTTATTGGCTCTTGTCAGCTTCACTTCTTGTTGTGATTGTGTTGTACTTGCTGCATTTCCCTGGCTGTTTGTCTCGTCTTGCTTTGGTAGCGCGGTTAACACACGATCTAACGAGTTTTCTTCTCCTTCAAATGTTAGGTTGCAAGTGCGTACTGGCTGACAGGAGGTTTGTTCAGCTGATCCTGAACTCCTTACTTTGTTGTCATGGTAATTTAGAACTCGCTGGGCATATTGAGCATCTAATGCGGACGAACGCGCCGAGGGATGAGTTGCCAGACGCTGATTTTCTTCCTGATTGTAATTCGCATGGTACTCTTGGCTCCCTTCTTGGTTCTGGCATGGGCTTCCTGGCTGGTAATAATAGTAACAGTTATATTGGATATGGCCAGTGCGTCCACACCTATAGCACACGGTGCGGTTACGTCGGGCGAGGCGGTCCATGCGATTTACTCGTTGGTTCAGATTTTCTAAACCGTTTTCCATTCGGCGAATTTCTTTCAGCAATTCCGGCATCTCTCTATCGTTGGCTTCTGAAAACGCGGCGATGTTACCTGTATTTCCATCTCTGACGTGACTTCCGTCAAATTTTCTTGATACTTTTTCTCCAACTTTGAGTTTCTCCAACTTTGTTTGCAATTCTGGTGGTTGCTGATTGCTTGGGTTACCTGGGAAGCCTGACTTGGGTAGTTCACCTTTATAGATGTCTCGTGTAAACTGTTCATCAATTACTGACACGCCTGCTCCGGTATCTACGAGTAACTTAATGTCTTGGCCATGTAGCTGGGCGGTGACTGTTAGGTCACGTGGCTTAGCTTGATTATTTGTAATGTTACATTGTTCATCGGTTAAAGGTGAAGTTTCACGTTTTGTCTGGGCAGGGTCTGGCTTATGGTTAGGCAAGCTGTCATTTTTGACTTCAGTGGATTCTCTTCCGGCGGAAGTACTATGTTTTGGCTGACAGGGATCTGGAACCGAGGGATTCCCGATGTTCCCGTCCGTGCACAGGTCAACAATAACATCTGTATCTGCTGAAATTCTGGTTTTGGTACGGCGTACAGCGTTAGGAAATGGGACATCATGTTTTTTCTGAATCTGTGGTGGGTTAATCCTCTGGTTTCCGCTGAGTTCGTTCGGTTTCAGTGGACTAGTGACCAGGGGCTGACGTATTTCCGGTTTGGGCCTAGTTTCCAGGTTTCCAGGTAACTCGCGCTCGGGACGGGCAGCGGTTGTTACTTCACAAGTTGCTTTGTTTTCATTATTTGGCTCCATTGTTTGTTGATCACTTTCGGAGTTTGGTTTTGATACTTCAATAACCACAGTTGGCGACTGGTTTTCCTTTACTTGACCTTGCTGGATCACTTCTGGGACCAAGTGAGACGTATTTGGCAACTGCTGAGATAGTTCCTTGCCAATTTGCGATCCGACATCGCTCCAGTTTATTCTTGGAAACTCGCCTCCTTCTTCTGGAATTGTCTGGTGAATTGTATTTTGTTCTAACGGAGCGACGTAACTACCATCGTAATCTCCATCATCGAGCACGGCCATTCGCGGGCCACTTGCATTGAACTGAGAAGGCAATTCACTCCGTCGTGGGGATTGATTGTAGCCTGAGCGGGAAGGATAATTTTCACTTGTTTGACGTCGCTGCTGGTTCGGCTGGAATCGGTCGTAGTTACTGGTTTCTCGTGAAGACCTCTGGTTACAGTTTTGTTGAATATGTCCAACTCTTCCACAAGTATAACAGATGGGTCGACCTTCTCGTGTTCGTTGTCTTGGCTGATCAACCTGATTTGGCGGATTTCGTCGAGCCAGCCCTTGAATCCGAGCATCCATCTGGCGAGAAAGTTCTTCTAACTTATCTTCCATTCGTCGAATTTCGCGCATGAATTCCGGATTTTCCCTCTTGTTGGGTTCTGCATACGCTGCCAGGCTCGCTGTTTCTGTTTCTGTGATTGGACCAGCTGGTTGTCTCGTAGCTTTATCAATCAATCCGTTAAGCCTTGACACTAAGGATTGTATCTGATCGTCCCCTGTCTTGGTATTCTGTCCGTTAATGAGGACATCGAGCTTAGTTAAAATCGCGTTGTCGTCCTTGACAGCTTTCTGGCTTAGTAAGTTAGTAATAAGTTCGTGTTCAGTTGCGGCACCAGCGGCCGACGATTGAGGAGCTCGAGAAATGGATTCTGCAAATCGGGCGGCTTTCTCGGCTTCGGCAAATGTTTTCGGTTCCTTCATGTACACAAGTTGGCGGATTTCGGGACGCAAACCTTGCAAAAAATATGTCATCTTCTCCTTGTTTGTTAAGCCAAGGCGGCGGAATTTAGTACAGATATCCGTTAGGTAATGATCCAGAGTTTCACTAGAAGCTTGTCGCCTATTCAACAGATATTCTCTCTGGCCATAGCCGTGATCCCTGCTGGAGTAGTGTTCTATCATGATTCGCTTTACCTTCTCGAGCGTGTCCTTCTCGTCTGGGGTTAAATCGCTGTAGAAGTCCTTGGCTGGTCCGGCTAGATGGAGTACCAATTCTGTTAACGCACTCTCGCTGTCCAGGGGGATGCGTCTCCGTTTTAAACGGTTCTCGAAGACTTCAAACCATTCAACAACGTCGTCTCCATCCAAACCACGGAAAGGTTGTATCCTGATAGTTTCTGGAACAACTATTGACGTCTGTTGTTGCTGTCCAATCCGTTGTAGAGCTTCGGTCAAAGTTTGAATTAAATGCGGATCCATAACTTCTTCTGGTTCTGGTTTATAAGGTGTACGGGATCCTTCGTCACTCTCCTCTTCTTCGCTGTCTTCTCTGCTACTACTTGTAGATGGATGTTCAAAACCTTCGCTTCCGATTTCGTCGCTGGAACAAGATCCTCGGCGAGTATTTTTTTTGTTTTGTTTTGATTTTTTATAATTTATGCTATCTCCTACTTGACGGTGACTAGTCAACTGTGAATTAATTAACGGGTTTGAGTTGTATGCGAAACTCAAGTTCTGTTCCGGATCTGGCTCTTCGTTTTCGGGTTCGCTGATTTCTTCGACTTCTAAAGCAATCTGAGGGCCGATCTGTAACTGCCTGGAGTCAATTGGAGTGAAGTCTTCTAAGGAACTGCTATCGCTTGTTACACGCGGTCCACAGGGAGTGGCTTGTTTTGATGAACTCGGTTGAACAATGGATGACTCTTGGCGTTGATCTATACTGATATTTATGGCTTCTCTGTTCGTACTATCGGCCTGACTTGGACTGGAAAATGCGGTGGACAAACGTGGGCCGTCGCTGGGTTTACTTGGCTGGATTTCTTCGTTTAAATCTAACGCGTGCGTCGACGACTCGTGGACGACACTTCGATAATATGGTAATTCACACAACAATGTACAATTCTCTTCTTCTGACAACGAAGCTTGTACTTCTTTATTTACTTTAGGCGTACTGGCTTTAACTACGGGAACGGCTGATTTCCTACTTCGTAAATTATACGGCGAAAGTTTCTTCCTAAAAACTTTCTTCACGGACTTCATATATGAGGACAAAGAATTGATTTTGTACTCACGTTACTTGAGCGGCTTTTATCCTTTGTTCGCACTCAAGGGATTACAACAACTAGCGTCTTTGGTGAACTTGAATCTGCTCTGGCGCCTTGATAACGTCCTTGGAAGATCCACAAAGTACCACTCTTCTCCAATCACTGTGACGATAAGTTTTTCCTGCAACACTGTAAATTTCGGACTGAACGGACACTTGAACTGACAACTGGGGGAATCTAACTCTGGAGAGCACTGCTTTGCTGCGGGAACGGAAATTCGTCACAATTTCCTGGTACACGAGGATCTACTTCAATGGTCTTCACTACGGACGTCAAGGAAGAGACATAACTTGGTCCAACAGTAGTTTATTCTGCACTCTAACGTCGAGGGTGAAATTGACAAACTCGGCGGAGTAGCCGCTGTAGAATCGAATAATCTTTACAAACGTACTTGCTTATATATCATCCTTTACACGTCAAGTGTTTACAATATGCTAATGTAACTTCAAGTATACAATACGAGCGGAAAGTACTTAATTAAGATAGCGAATTCTAATCAACACCACGAGGCTTCCAAAATTAAAAATAGAGTGCTAGGATTAAAATTACACTGGCTGAGATTAAGATAGAACAACTTAGGAAATTAAAAGTGAGATACTTAATATTTGAAATTCTGAATTGGTGTTATCGACAGCAAGGAAAAATTATCCTATGAATAGAAAGCATTAAAACTCCATTAGCGAAAAGCATTTCAGCTGGCTAACTTCCGAGAAAACTAATAAAACTTCGTTAGTGAAAAGTAGTTCAGCTGGCTAGTTTCTGAGGGAACGGAAGGTATATTTCAATAATAAAAAGAAACTCAAATGACCCGATAACGAATTACTTGTCTTCTAAATGAAAGTTAGTGAAACAGCGTTGCACACGCTCAGGTATACAAAGAATCGGCAAAGTACAATGAAGAACAAAACTTAAGATCTCTAGCTGTTAACTGAAAAGAGGCTACTGTCGGTTTTTTTCCCATAATTTTCCAAATAATAAAGAAATGCCTGTGCAACGGCGAATTTTCTCATAACATTCCTCCCACCTTAAAATCGAGACCTCCTGGTCGAGCAAGACGCATAAAAGGAATGTACAACTCAACTTGACTATCTGAACATGGTTTATAAGCGTTAAAATGGTCTCCAGAAAATTCGTAAAAATCTTTCTTGGTACTTTAATATTCCTTATCAAATTTCTTTCCATTAGCTTGTCTCTTTTGGGAAAACTGTCTACTTGTCTACTTCGACACTGAAATCCCTCCTATAATCTCATTTCTGTGAGGATATATTTCTCATTAACCTGTTTGTCTATATGCGTCAATAATGCGTTACTTCTTCAATGTCATCAACACCTCTTCCTCTCTCAAAATTCCTGGTCAATGGTAAACTGGCTCTCTTGATTCTTTACATTTCGGTAGACATGAATCTCTTGTGGTAACCTAAAACTGTTTTCTTTGCTTGAAGACATGGCCTTCAAGGTTTTCTGAACATCATCGGTTTCAAAGAGCGATACGGCTGACTTCAACGTTTTAACTCTCGGTACGTTTCTTTCATTTTGGACTTCACTCTGGTCAGATCTCTTGTAATTCGCTAGGCTAAGTGGGGTACAAATTTCGTGACCACCTTGAAGGATATCATCGGGGGTTTCCTGGGTGAAGAACTTGGGCAGTTTCTGAATAACGGGCTTGTCGTTGTTTTCCGTGGCTGGCGTGCATGAAACTGTCAGTAGCAGTGACTGGTGAGAAAACATCAATTTGCTCTTTTCATTGCGTCGAACAAATTTGGACTTTAAAATCTCTGGTAAAGGCGCTAGATTTGCATCACTGACCACGGTGTTCTTTTCTTTCAACTTCTGCTGGGAAAGGAAGGTTCCCATCACTGGCACAGTCTTTATGCTGGCTTGTTCTCGAACGTATCCTGTTCCTTTGAAGGAAAGAGTACCGTCTACCAGATCAATAAGGGGTCCGTTCTTGTGTAGAAAATCTCGACCAAGGATAGCATCGTAGGTCAGGTTCTGCATGACATGAAACTCACAGGTATATTCTCTTGCCTGCAACTGTAAAGGTATCGTAAACTTTCCTAACACTGGAACTTTCTCTCCGCTTACTGTCTGGACAGACGATAAGGAACCTTCGCTCATATTAGGCAGGAATTGACCATAAATCTTCGTGAAAAACTGTTCGTTTATGGCTGATACGCACGCTCCAGTATCCACGAGTAACTGAACTGCTTGGCCTGCTATTTCACCTTCTGTAGTTAGATCACTGCACTTTAGCTTGAAATCCTTTTTACCAGACGAGAAATCTTTGCTTGGCTGAGCTGCTGACTTCGATTGACGGTGGTTTGTTGCGGGCAAAGGTACTTGCTTATGTGAGATTTGTGGTTGTCGCTTATTGGCTCTTGTCAGCTTCACTTCTTGTTGTGATTGTGTTGTACTTGCTGCATTTCCCTGGCTGTTTGTCTCGTCTTGCTTTGGTAGCGCGGTTAACACACGATCTAACGAGTTTTTTTCTCCTTCAAATGTTAGGTTGCAAGTGCGTACTGGCTGACAGGAGGTTTGTTCAGCTGATCCTGAACTCCTTACTTTGTTGTCATGGTAATTTAGAACTCGCTGGGCATATTGAGCATCTAATGCGGACGAACGCGCCGAGGGATGAGTTGCCAGACGCTGATTTTCTTCCTGATTGTAATTCGCATGGTACTCTTGGCTCCCTTCTTGGTTCTGGCATGGGCTTCCTGGCTGGTAATAATAGTAACAGTTATATTGGATATGGCCAGTGCGTCCACACCTATAGCACACGGTGCGGTTACGTCGGGCGAGGCGGTCCATGCGATTTACTCGTTGGTTCAGATTTTCTAAACCGTTTTCCATTCGGCGAATTTCTTTCAGCAATTCCGGCATCTCTCTATCGTTGGCTTCTGAAAACGCGGCGATGTTACCTGTATTTCCATCTCTGACGTGACTTCCGTCAAATTTTCTTGATACTTTTTCTCCAACTTTGAGTTTCTCCAACTTTGTTTGCAATTCTGGTGGTTGCTGATTGCTTGGGTTACCTGGGAAGCCTGACTTGGGTAGTTCACCTTTATAGATGTCTCGTGTAAACTGTTCATCAATTACTGACACGCCTGCTCCGGTATCTACGAGTAACTTAATGTCTTGGCCATGTAGCTGGGCGGTGACTGTTAGGTCACGTGGCTTAGCTTGATTATTTGTAATGTTACATTGTTCATCGGTTAAAGGTGAAGTTTCACGTTTTGTCTGGGCAGGGTCTGGCTTATGGTTAGGCAAGCTGTCATTTTTGACTTCAGTGGATTCTCTTCCGGCGGAAGTACTATGTTTTGGCTGACAGGGATCTGGAACCGAGGGATTCCCGATGTTCCCGTCCGTGCACAGGTCAACAATAACATCTGTATCTGCTGAAATTCTGGTTTTGGTACGGCGTACAGCGTTAGGAAATGGGACATCATGTTTTTTCTGAATCTGTGGTGGGTTAATCCTCTGGTTTCCGCTGAGTTCGTTCGGTTTCAGTGGACTAGTGACCAGGGGCTGACGTATTTCCGGTTTGGGCCTAGTTTCCAGGTTTCCAGGTAACTCGCGCTCGGGACGGGCAGCGGTTGTTACTTCACAAGTTGCTTTGTTTTCATTATTTGGCTCCATTGTTTGTTGATCACTTTCGGAGTTTGGTTTTGATACTTCAATAACCACAGTTGGCGACTGGTTTTCCTTTACTTGACCTTGCTGGATCACTTCTGGGACCAAGTGAGACGTATTTGGCAACTGCTGAGATAGTTCCTTGCCAATTTGCGATCCGACATCGCTCCAGTTTATTCTTGGAAACTCGCCTCCTTCTTCTGGAATTGTCTGGTGAATTGTATTTTGTTCTAACGGAGCGACGTAACTACCATCGTAATCTCCATCATCGAGCACGGCCATTCGCGGGCCACTTGCATTGAACTGAGAAGGCAATTCACTCCGTCGTGGGGATTGATTGTAGCCTGAGCGGGAAGGATAATTTTCACTTGTTTGACGTCGCTGCTGGTTCGGCTGGAATCGGTCGTAGTTACTGGTTTCTCGTGAAGACCTCTGGTTACAGTTTTGTTGAATATGTCCAACTCTTCCACAAGTATAACAGATGGGTCGACCTTCTCGTGTTCGTTGTCTTGGCTGATCAACCTGATTTGGCGGATTTCGTCGAGCCAGCCCTTGAATCCGAGCATCCATCTGGCGAGAAAGTTCTTCTAACTTATCTTCCATTCGTCGAATTTCGCGCATGAATTCCGGATTTTCCCTCTTGTTGGGTTCTGCATACGCTGCCAGGCTCGCTGTTTCTGTTTCTGTGATTGGACCAGCTGGTTGTCTCGTAGCTTTATCAATCAATCCGTTAAGCCTTGACACTAAGGATTGTATCTGATCGTCCCCTGTCTTGGTATTCTGTCCGTTAATGAGGACATCGAGCTTAGTTAAAATCGCGTTGTCGTCCTTGACAGCTTTCTGGCTTAGTAAGTTAGTAATAAGTTCGTGTTCAGTTGCGGCACCAGCGGCCGACGATTGAGGAGCTCGAGAAATGGATTCTGCAAATCGGGCGGCTTTCTCGGCTTCGGCAAATGTTTTCGGTTCCTTCATGTACACAAGTTGGCGGATTTCGGGACGCAAACCTTGCAAAAAATATGTCATCTTCTCCTTGTTTGTTAAGCCAAGGCGGCGGAATTTAGTACAGATATCCGTTAGGTAATGATCCAGAGTTTCACTAGAAGCTTGTCGCCTATTCAACAGATATTCTCTCTGGCCATAGCCGTGATCCCTGCTGGAGTAGTGTTCTATCATGATTCGCTTTACCTTCTCGAGCGTGTCCTTCTCGTCTGGGGTTAAATCGCTGTAGAAGTCCTTGGCTGGTCCGGCTAGATGGAGTACCAATTCTGTTAACGCACTCTCGCTGTCCAGGGGGATGCGTCTCCGTTTTAAACGGTTCTCGAAGACTTCAAACCATTCAACAACGTCGTCTCCATCCAAACCACGGAAAGGTTGTATCCTGATAGTTTCTGGAACAACTATTGACGTCTGTTGTTGCTGTCCAATCCGTTGTAGAGCTTCGGTCAAAGTTTGAATTAAATGCGGATCCATAACTTCTTCTGGTTCTGGTTTATAAGGTGTACGGGATCCTTCGTCACTCTCCTCTTCTTCGCTGTCTTCTCTGCTACTACTTGTAGATGGATGTTCAAAACCTTCGCTTCCGATTTCGTCGCTGGAACAAGATCCTCGGCGAGTATTTTTTTTGTTTTGTTTTGATTTTTTATAATTTATGCTATCTCCTACTTGACGGTGACTAGTCAACTGTGAATTAATTAACGGGTTTGAGTTGTATGCGAAACTCAAGTTCTGTTCCGGATCTGGCTCTTCGTTTTCGGGTTCGCTGATTTCTTCGACTTCTAAAGCAATCTGAGGGCCGATCTGTAACTGCCTGGAGTCAATTGGAGTGAAGTCTTCTAAGGAACTGCTATCGCTTGTTACACGCGGTCCACAGGGAGTGGCTTGTTTTGATGAACTCGGTTGAACAATGGATGACTCTTGGCGTTGATCTATACTGATATTTATGGCTTCTCTGTTCGTACTATCGGCCTGACTTGGACTGGAAAATGCGGTGGACAAACGTGGGCCGTCGCTGGGTTTACTTGGCTGGATTTCTTCGTTTAAATCTAACGCGTGCGTCGACGACTCGTGGACGACACTTCGATAATATGGTAATTCACACAACAATGTACAATTCTCTTCTTCTGACAACGAAGCTTGTACTTCTTTATTTACTTTAGGCGTACTGGCTTTAACTACGGGAACGGCTGATTTCCTACTTCGTAAATTATACGGCGAAAGTTTCTTCCTAAAAACTTTCTTCACGGACTTCATATATGAGGACAAAGAATTGATTTTGTACTCACGTTACTTGAGCGGCTTTTATCCTTTGTTCGCACTCAAGGGATTACAACAACTAGCGTCTTTGGTGAACTTGAATCTGCTCTGGCGCCTTGATAACGTCCTTGGAAGATCCACAAAGTACCACTCTTCTCCAATCACTGTGACGATAAGTTTTTCCTGCAACACTGTAAATTTCGGACTGAACGGACACTTGAACTGACAACTGGGGGAATCTAACTCTGGAGAGCACTGCTTTGCTGCGGGAACGGAAATTCGTCACAATTTCCTGGTACACGAGGATCTACTTCAATGGTCTTCACTACGGACGTCAAGGAAGAGACATAACTTGGTCCAACAGTAGTTTATTCTGCACTCTAACGTCGAGGGTGAAATTGACAAACTCGGCGGAGTAGCCGCTGTAGAATCGAATAATCTTTACAAACGTACTTGCTTATATATCATCCTTTACACGTCAAGTGTTTACAATATGCTAATGTAACTTCAAGTATACAATACGAGCGGAAAGTACTTAATTAAGATAGCGAATTCTAATCAACACCACGAGGCTTCCAAAATTAAAAATAGAGTGCTAGGATTAAAATTACACTGGCTGAGATTAAGATAGAACAACTTAGGAAATTAAAAGTGAGATACTTAATATTTGAAATTCTGAATTGGTGTTATCGACAGCAAGGAAAAATTATCCTATGAATAGAAAGCATTAAAACTCCATTAGCGAAAAGCATTTCAGCTGGCTAACTTCCGAGAAAACTAATAAAACTTCGTTAGTGAAAAGTAGTTCAGCTGGCTAGTTTCTGAGGGAACGGAAGGTATATTTCAATAATAAAAAGAAACTCAAATGACCCGATAACGAATTACTTGTCTTCTAAATGAAAGTTAGTGAAACAGCGTTGCACACGCTCAGGTATACAAAGAATCGGCAAAGTACAATGAAGAACAAAACTTAAGATCTCTAGCTGTTAACTGAAAAGAGGCTACTGTCGGTTTTTTTCCTATAATTTTCCAAATAATAAAGAAATGCCTGTGCAACGGCGAATTTTCTCATAACAGTTGTAACAGACCAAAAGGTGGTTGCAGGCAAACTCCAGTGAACACTTTTGCCGCAAGGGGAGGTTTTTTTCTTGTGTTGTGCATAATAAATAAATCTCTCTTTCTTATTCAGGTGGATCTCCATATCCAGGAATTCAGGCTCGACAAATAGCCAGGAAACTTCAAGAAGGATTCAGAATGCCGAAGCCTAAACATGTGGACAACAAACTGTAAATAAATATATCCTGTTACTCAATTTATTGTTAATTATCGTGTTATAAATTTTTGAAAAGTCTCGCTGTACTTTGGCGAGCTAACAAGGCGAGTCAAAACCCTAAAGAGTGTCACAAATGCACTGTGGTTATGTACACTAAAATGTTTGATAAGAAATTGATTATTTGTAGTGATCGTAAGAGGGTTGACTGTGTAAGCCCAGTCATAAAGCATTGTGAGTAGTGCAATTAAAACAGATGCGTGTGTGTTATCTCTTGTGAGAATTCGTCTTCATCGAGACCTGTCTGGTGATCAGAATTAACATTACTCGGTATCTGAGATACTTTTTTCGAAAACCAGACTTAGTTTTCGTTTCATAATGCCAGAATTGACCAAGAGAAATTCAAGAGACCTATTGGTCTCCAATAGATAGCGTGATATTTGTACTAACGTGTTTTCTCTGCTCTCAATAAATGACTTCTTTTTCCCCAAGCTCATTTTTAGTGCAGAGTGCACTATTGGAATGGTTATGGGGGTTGCCTGCCGCTAAGGAACTAAGGCGTCATGGCGCTATGGCGTTATGGCGCTAAGGTGTAAACTTTAATGTTTGTTTAATTAATTAATTTCAATTAATTAATTAGTCTAGAGGCAAGGAAGTAATGGGAGTAGGGTGGGAAAGGTACATGTGTACTCTACGTAAAACACATTCCATCGCCGTCGCTTAACTTTGAACATCGCAAAGCTATATATTTGTTTCAGGTAACCCCTTGCTCTCCTTGTGGTACCATTCTCCTTAGAACAAAACTAATTTGCCCTAAACGCATGCGTAGATTAGTTAGGGTTCGTGGCTTCTATATTAGGTGAAGGATACATTGCATACGGAATCACGCACAAATGTTGAGTGGTTTTCCTTATGGTAGAGCTCAACATGTAAGACGCATGCGTTCTAGCATTGTTAGTGTTATACACTATCTTTACACGCAGTATTTTATATATCGTGTCATGTGACCAAGGACGGCAGTTATTTTTCAGGTAGCGCCAGTTGTCCCTTTTTATTGCAAAAGTGAAACGTTACTGTGGCTGCGTAGCTTTTAGAATTACAAACAGGTCGGTTCAACAAATATCATCTGCTGTTTTCAATCTACAATAGTGTGCTTGTCAGAGTTCAAATATATTGCTTCTCCTTAGCAACTTGTTTATTTCTTGCCATAATTGTGTCTGTAAGAGAGACCAAAAAGTTCTCAAGTTAGTGGCGTTAATACTCCGCAAATTGTGAATTTGTAACAAAAGAAACCAGGAAAATGCTCAAATATTGCTGCAGACGCCGTGGCACCTAATGAAAGCGCAAATTAATTTAATCAGTCTTTGAGGAGACTCA
>NW_028301553.1:20750000-20755000 GCF_042242905.1 Orbicella faveolata
TTGCCGTGTTTTTCTCTTTTTTTGGGTGGAGGGGCATAGCCAATAATTCCTAAATGAAGAGGTACGTTACTTGTATAGTCATGCAACTTTTATATATGGCAACTCAGTAATTAAATTAACTGCTTTCCTTTTCAGACGTACGTCAATCTCAAACAGTATGACAACAATTTGTACGCCAACGTTGAAGATCTTACAGCTGAATAACTATTTTATCCTCTGACTTTGAAATAAGTACAATAATGTCATCCAGATAACTACCGTAAGATCTCGGTTATCACCCTTCAATCTACCCCTGCCACGAGTTATGCCTCCCCTCCCTTGATAAAGGGTAATCAAATATCACGGTTGCCTATTATGCCCTTTGAAACTCTACGTAGACAACAATTATTTCATTTTAAAGTGCTACCCGCAGGAATTTCTACTTCCACGCCAACTCGAGTAGGTGGAAGCTCTTAGACTGTTTTGGTCTCTCGGATTAGACGCAGTGTCGCGACGGTTGTTGACGGTCGACCATTGCAATTCGATCCCAGAGAGTTGTTGATGCATGGTGAGTTGCGTCCCCTTGCTCTCCATTAGAAGCCCATATGAACATAAACTGTGCTATGCTTAAAAACCGAGATTTTACGTTAGTTTATTACCTAATATATCATCTGTTTTAAACAATCAGACAGATCAGAGGTCGACAACGTAATTACTTCCTGTTAACTAACCACCATTGCCTCGCGGTGGTCGAAGTAATTAACTTTTCCTTTATTTGTTGCATAGTTAGTATGGTTGTATATTTGTTGTAAACATCTTTTGGTGGCCTTTTCAATTACTTTGATAACTTTACGTTTCAAGAAGTGTTTTTATATACATAGGTGATATCAGATTGGCAAGCACTTATAGTTCTTTAATATAGTTCTTTTAGCTGTTATAGATACAAGAGACAGTTTATGTGACGATTTAGCGTGATTAGCTGTAGCTGCTATGGGGTAATCTTTCGTAGAATAAGCACCTTGGTTTCCATTGCAAACCACCAAAGGATCATAATAATAAAGATTTATCATGTTAAGTGTACGTGAATATTAAGTCATATCTTCGTTATCCTTTTGTGTCGCTTGAAGAAAAGAGGATCACATTCGTTCTGGTTTCGGCGTATTTGCTGTGGCCATGGCAAACGTATAGTTTTAAATCTACTTTTAGTTGAGCGAGCCTTATACTTTTGGTTCGAATCATCATTTAGAGTTTGTGCAAAAATAACGCATATGATAGGTGGCTAATATCACGCTTTGTTCTTGCGATATTTCACCGATATCTCGGCCATATATCCTATGTTCTTACTCTGAATTCGAAATGTGGCTTTGAGTATAAGAGACGCCGCTATTTCTAGGCTATTTTTCCTTATTTCTACCAAATGTCCTAATTGGCCAATCACAACTCAAAGCTTAGATGCAATGTGTGAGATCCCTTAATTCAAACAGTAAATTATGCACATTCCTTACTACACATAGCAAACAGAATATGTAACTGTTTACCTAAAACGAAATCCTGAGAGAATGATATTTTTAAAAGAATAATAATGTTTCAGTATAATTTTTTAAAAGAATCTTCTGGGAGGACTGAGGGTAGATTATTGATTACAAGTGTAACTATTTCTATTGTTGTAGGGTACAGATAAAGTTGTTGTTGTTGTTGTTGTTGTTGTTGTCGTTGTTTGTTGTTTTTGAGGTTGATTCTGGTTGCAGCTGCATAACAGATGTTGACAGCCTACAGCGAGAGAATTATGACAAAGTACGTCTACTATGGAACAATTGAGCGCTGTCAAGTCCTAAACTGAAATATGTGCAATTGTTTTATCTTATACATCCCACTTTGATTAAACTGAGAACCCATCGATGGCTAGCTTATTGCAATTTTTAGGAAGTGCACTGTACAAAAATGTAGCTGCCAACAATAGAGTTTAAAGAATACTCACTAAAGAATGTAGCTAATTTGCCCAACAAATCAACCACATATTTCCATGCTCTTCACCCTTACACTGCAAGTGGTAAATCTAGCCATTAATTCATTACGCCAGGGATTTACCAAAAGTTCCGTATCCCAGTTTAGCCCCGCGGGAAACGCATGTTGCGAAAACAAATTTTGCTGCTCGAAAACAATAAGATGGCTTTGCCTTAGGTCAAAAACATTTTTGCTTCCAGGACACAAATTTTGCTTCGGGATCATATGTTTCCCAGTTTAGCCGCCATGAAACCAATATTGACTAGTTTCCAGTGCTGTTCAGCAATGGCGAGTGTACAATAAAGGCCGACGGCGATGTCGAAGTAGCAGAGCCACAAGCAAGTCATAGAGAAGGGAAGGGAAAAAAGAAAAGGGATTGGACGGACGAGGATATAGAGTTATTCATTACCTTGTATGAGGACAGAGCCTTTTCTTGGACATAGTGTAAGATCGAAACGCCTCAAAATGGTGTTAATATGCGTTCGGTTAATTAGAGTGTATATTTCGTATTGTATCGTGCAACGTGTTGGAATGTGGCGCTTGTATCGTTACGTAATTTATTCAAATAGCCTGTGAGCAGCGCTTTTTTTTTAGTTCTCGCAATGCAGATCGGAGGGCAGTAGTGAAATCGAAGTATTTAGTGCAGTTGTTGTCTTATCACAGCGGCATCTCAGCCAGTTATAGCCCAGCATCGCATTACAAATGTAAGTCTGTTACTTTCTTGGGTTTTAGTTTGCGCCATTTTCGCTTTGTTTATGTTTGTTCTGTTCGTGTCTATTTCAGTTTTAACCACAATGAGCCACAGTTGTTGATCGCCAGTAAATAAAGTGTGCGTTCTAAATTATATTGCTTGCTGGAGATAATGTCACGTCCTGTTGGTAGCTTCACATAGCTTATGAAGACTACATAAATGGGGACAAAAAGGAAGTGGCTTATTGTCAAATCGGTGCACAGATGTCAAACAAATATTGTATTTCAAGAAACGATTACAAAAGCAAATAAAATATTCCGAGACCATAATTTATGGGACGAAAATATGCAAAAATTATTTACCAGACTTCTTCGGAAGTCAGTTTATTATAAAGCGTATGCGTGACCCTTTGTTTTCGGAAACAATGTTTCCTCATTTAGCCACCGGGGCAGCAAAACATTTTGTTCACTTCCCGCTAATTGAACCCCTTTTGAAAACACAAGAACTAATGTTTCCGCAACAATGTTTTCTAGTTTAGCCAGGCCTTTACTGCGCACGTAACTTTATGTCGCAACGTCACGTCACGTCAAGCGCGTGTGCTAAGGAAGAAATATAAGCAAGTGTAGGGCCTGGAACTCACTGCAATCAACTCTCTTAAAAGGTCGGTTAACCCCTCTTTTCTTTCTGTATACATCACTTCCTTTACTCATTTTCTCCATTTTAACAAAAATAACAGAAGAAATTTGTACGTGACAAGTTACAAATATTTACACGTTTCCATGAGAGCATTCCTGGAACGAGTTAGTTACTAATGCGTGATTCAATTTAATTGAAGTGTGACTTTCCAAATGAAGACAACCGCTGGGACTGTGTTCATCCAAAATCCGCTCGCCCCCGAAACTACAAAAGCGGCAGACATTACTTCTTCCACTAGATCGGATAACAACACTTGAGCAAAACGATTTTCCGCAGACCGTTGACGGCGGAAAACGTCCTCTCTCTAGGCCTTGTTTTATATGCAATCATGTTGATACTTCCGCCCGCAGGTATGTTCAGACATTCAGTTTACTTTATGTTTAAGTTATGCATGTTATGAGAAAATTATTTACATTTTTTAAAATTAAGATTAAAAGCAGCATCCTAGAAGACCGAGATGATCAAGAAGCCCTTTCAGATAACGCGTTCGGGAAGAAACTTTCAGGAAATTTAAACAAGACAGTCGAAAATACCTGGCTAGTGAAGTATGCTCGACCAATTTGGGTTGAGTTACAATGCGATCATAACAGATCAACTGCCTCAAGTTTTATCGATCACCACGAGATTTTCAAGTCATTGATGGACAAAATTCGCATATTAACATTAGACTTCATCCAGTTACTAACAAACTGATCACATAACCATGAGTGGAATCGATGAAATTGGCAGTCAGTTATGAAAATATGAATGACCTCTGCCCCATGAACGTGAGTCACAACAGAACTGAACAACAGAAATGAACTGACCACTTAAGCCATTTGGAGGCGAGAGCAGTTAAATGCAAATATTTTTCGCCTAACGCAGCATTAAAAGTGACATGCATAGAGGCTTTCGATGCTGGCAAAACCGAATGCAAAATTCCGTTAGTTGGGCATAAAACTCCTTAGACGGGCCTAGCAAAAACTGTGCAATTTCCAAACATTTTTTTTTTTATTGATAAAGGCTTTTATTCTCCGTTAGTCTTAATTCTTTTAGGGAGGCCAGGCGGGGACAGCTTCTGTATCAATAGAATCTATGAGCTTCATTAACGGTATTGTGGAGATATCACATCTGAAAAATTTATATCTATGCCTCAGACTTTCGCCCTAGAATAACGTTTGACATTTAACGTGCCTCAGCTATTCACACCTTTGTAGTGTCTGCCTATAACAGTGAGGAGTTTACTCTGTGGTCACTGAGTTTTGCCATCTACTCGGGCACTTTGTCAGTTCAGGTCCATTGGGTGGGAGTCAAAATACAATCAACTCCAGTTTCTTTCCTAATTACATAGCTACAAATAGTTTGAAAGCTCTGTATAATTCATTTACTGTAAAGAAATTTATCTTTGGTTACTTCTATCTTAAATTTTAGCATGTCAGATATTTTTCACATCAAAGTATAGAGGAAGGACTGTGACAGGGTTGATCGGCTCTTCTGTTAACTTCACCTGGAGCTTCTCTGGTGATATTAGATCGATTTCTTGGGGACTAAAGGATGCTGGGATTAATACCATTCAGAATAACGGATTACTGGTTTTCATTGACAAAAGCGGTTCAGTTTCAGTGACAGTTCCTTCAGCATATAATGGGCG